>NW_026975136.1:0-166277 GCF_030014295.1 Loxodonta africana | reverse complement strand
CTGGGTACTAGTTAAGGCCAGGGTACTAGTTAAGGTAAGGCTACTAGATAAGGCTACTAGTTAAGGCAAGGCTACTAGTTTAGGGTACAAACTCAGGGTACTTGTCAAGGCAAGGGTACTGTCCAAGGCTAGTTGTCTAGGCTACTGTTCTATGCCGCTAGTCTAGCTGACTAGTCCAGCTTATGAGTCTATGCTACTACTCTAGCCTTTTCTTGTCTACTGTACCATAGTCTACCTTCATCTACCCCATCCTAAACTACCGTACCGTACCCTATTCTATTCTAATCTATTCGATTTGATTCGATTCAAAGCATTTCGATGCAATTGGACGCGATCGTGCTTGAATCGGCTCGATTCGGCTCGATTCGGCACCATCAGCTCCATTCAGCTCGATTCTGCTCGTTTCGACTCGATTTATCACAGTGCAGCCTTATTCGGCCCTACTCGGCTCGATTCGACTGTTTTCTACTCTGTCTCTAGTCAACCCCATTTGGCTCCATTCTACTCCTTTCTACACTATTCTACTCTATTCTTTTCTACCCTACCCTACCCTCCTCTAATCTTTTCTAACGGATTCGATTGGACGCGGTTCGAAGCAATTCGACACGATTCATCTTGTTTTGTTTCCATTTGGCTCGATTCGGCTCGAATTGGCTCTATTCAGCTATATACTGCACTATTTGTCTCTATTCGACTCAATTCTACTCTACTCTTCTCTACTTTTCTTTGCTCTACTCTACTGTACTATATTCTATTCTTTCTCTTCAGTACTGTTCTATTCTATTCTACCCTCCACTCCCCTCCCCTCCCCTTCTCTAATCTGTTTGATTCGATTTCATTTGACACATTTCCACGCGATTCGAAGTGATTAGGCTTGAATCAGCTCAATTCGGTTGGAATCGGCTCTATTCAGCTCGATTTTGCTCCATTCATCTCGATTTGGCTCAGATTGTGTCGATTCTGCTCGATTAGGCCTTCTTTGGTCCTATTCGGCCCTATCCTGCTCTATTCCACTGTTTTCTACTCTATTCATCTCTATCCGTCTCTATTTGACTCCTTTCAACTCCATTCCACACCATTCTCTCCTATTCTCTTGTACTCTGTTCTATTCTACCCTACCCTACCCTACTGCACCCCAGCCAAAACTACCCTACTTTAATCTGTTCAATTCAGTTCGACGTGATTTGACGGGATTCGACGGAATTTGACGAGATCTGAAGGGATTCAATGGGATTCGAAGACATTTGAAGAGATTCCACGCGATTTGACGTGATTCAGCAGGATTCTATGAGATTCGATGGAATTCGAAGTTAATCGATGTGATACGAAGCGATTCGGCGTGATTCGATGACATTCGACGTAATTTGACGCGATTCGACCCGATTTGACCCAAAGTGATGTGATTCGATGGGATTCGATGGGCTACGACTCTATTCAGCTACAGTCGGTGTGATTCTGCTTGATTCAGCTCGATTAGGTGCTTTTCGGCACTATACGGCTCTTTTCAGCTGTATTCACCTCTGTTCAGCTCTATCCGTCTCTATTCCGTCTATTCGACTCTACTCTTTTCCAATCTATTCCATTCTTTATATTCTGCTCTAATCGCTTCTATTCTACTCTAGTCTATTCTACCCTCCCCTCCCCTTCTCTAATCTATACGTTTTGATTCGATTTTACGAATTTAACGTGATTCGGATCGATTTGGCTCTCTTCGGCTCAATTAGGCTCCATTTGGCTCGTTTTGGATTGAATCGCTTCGATTCTGCTCGAATCGGCCTTATTGGCCCTATTCTGCTCTATTTGACTCTTTTCTACTCTATTCATCTCTATTTCACTCCATTCTATTCATTCCACACCATTCTACACTATTCTACTCTATTCTGCTCTACCTACCCTACTCTAACTCTAATCGATTCAACGCGATTCCTCTCCTTTTGTCTGCATTTGGCTCTATTCAGTTCTATTCGACTCTGCTCTACTCGTTTGTACTCTAGTCTACTCGTTTGTACTCTAGTCTACTCTTAGCTGATGTATTCTATTGTATGGTTTCTATCCTGTTCTATTCTACTCTATTCTACCGTACCTTATGCTACCCAACTCTAATCTATTCTCATCCATTTGATTGGATACGATTCGACCCATTTCGGCGCGATTCGGCTCGATTTGGCTCTATTCTCACTCTATTCCCCTCTACTATACTCTAGTCTACTCTTTTCTGTATTCTTTCTGTATTGTTCTGTTCTCTTCTATTCTGTTTTATTCTATTCTACTCTACTCTATTCTACCCAACCCTACCATACCCGAACCTCCCCTACTCTAATCTATTCAATTCCATATGATGAATTTTGACCCAATTCGGGTCATATCCTTTAGATTCGTGTCCATTTGGATCGAATAGTGTCGATTCAGCTTCATTCGGCTCCATTAGGCTCGATTCACTGGATTCGGCTCAGTTTGGCTTGATTTGGCTCAATTCCGCTCGATTCGGCCCTCTTCGGCACTATTTAGCTCTATTTGGATCTTTTCTACTCTCTTCGACTCCATTCGATTTCATCGCACCCCATTCTACTCCATTCTACACTATTCTACTCTACTGTACTCTAATTTACTGTAATTGATTCGATGGGATTCGACGTGATTTGCCTTGTTTCGTCTCCATTCGGCTCGATTTGACTCTATTCGACTCTGTTTACTCTACTCTCCTCTACTTTTTTCTACCCCATTCTATTGTATTCTTTCTCTTCTGTTCTACTGTGTTCCATTCTATTCTTCTCTATTCTATCCTACGCTACTCTAATCTGTTCTACTTGAGTCGTTTCCACGCATTTCGATGCGATTCGGCTCCATTCCACTCCACTCATCCCCATTCAGTTCAAATCTGTTCGATTCGGCTCTAATCGGCTCCATTTGGCTCTAGTAAGTTCTATTCGGCTCTAATAGGCTCTATTCAGCTCTATTCTCCTCTATTAGACTCTACCCAACTCTATTATCTCTTTTCGACTCCATTCGACTCCATTCTACAGCATTCTACTCCATCATACTCTATTCTCTATTCTATTGTCTTGTACTTTATGCGACTCTAAACAAAAATGTGTTTTTTAGAGTAGTAGTCTATTCTAATCGATTGGATTGGATTTGACTTGAATCGATGGGATTCAATGCAATCCGACGGGATTCGAAGCGATACGGCACGATTCCGCGGGATTCGGCACGATTCGTCTTGATTTCTATCGTTTCGGCTCTTTTTGGCTCTTTCTGGCTCTATTCGTTAATATGGAACTCTATTCTACTCTACTCTTCTATACTCTACACTACTCGACCCTATTCTATTCTTTCAGTTCTCTTCTGTTCTTTTCTACTGCATTCTATTCTACCCTACCCTACCCTACCTTACCCTACTGTAATCTGTTCGATTCTATGTGACACACTCGAAAGAGATTCGACCTGATTTAGGTCGTATCGGTTCGATTCAGCTCCTTTTCCTCCATTAGATTCAATTCGGTTCTACTCGGCTCTTTTCCGCTCTATTTGGCTCTGTTCAGCAGTATTCGACTCTATTTGTCTCTCGTCTACTCTACCCTACTTTTCTCTACTCTACTGTTTTCTTTCAGTTCTGTCGTAGTCTACCCTACCCTAACCTTACCTGCCCTACACTAATCTATTTGATTCGATTCAACACATTTCAACGCGATTCGACATGTTTCATCTTGATTCACCTCGAATTTGGTCGATTCGGGTGTATTCAGCTCTGTTCGGCTCTTTTCGGCTCTATTCACCTCTATTTCACTCTCTTCTACTCTACTTAATTCTATTCTATTCTTTCTGTTGTGTTCTCTTCTCTTCTCTTCTAAACCTCTCCTACCCTACCCCCCTCTACTCTAATCTATTCAATTCACTTCAATGCATTTCGACGCGATTCCATGTGATTAGGCTTGAATCGGCTCCATTTAGCTCTATTTGACTTGAATCGGGTCGAATCGGCTCGATTCAACCTTCTTCAGCCCTTTTTGGCTCTATTCAGCTCTTTTCTACTTTAATCGTCTCTATTTGGCTCCATTCGACTCCGTTCCACACGATTCGACTCCATTCTACTGCATTCTGCACTATTCTATTCTCTTCTACCCTACCCTACTCTTATCGATTTTAATCAATTTGATTCATTACGATTTGTCTCATTTCCTCTCCATTTGACTCGATTCAGCTTGAATTGGATCTATTCATCTATAGTCGGCACTGCTCGACTCTGACTATTCGACTCTGCTCAACTCTACTCCATTCTACTCTTTGTGTTCTCCTCTATTCTATTCTACTCTGCCCTAACCTACCGAATCCCAGCCTAACCTACACTACTCTAATCTATTCAATTTAATTGGATTCCATTCAATTCCATACCATTCTGCTCTGTTTGACACAGTTCAATGTTATTCGGTGAGATTCCACGAGATTCGATGGGTTTTGGTTGGATTTCATGGGATTCAATGAAATTGGATGCAATAGGATGCGATTAGTTGTGATTTGGCTCAGTTTGGCCCGGTTCATTTTTTTGTCTCTATTTGGCTTGTTTCAGCTCCATTCGGCTACATTCAGCACGAATCTGGTTGATTCGACTCGATTCGGCTCGATTTGGCTGGATTCGGCTGGATTTGGCCGTATGGGGCCCTGTTCGGCGCTATTCAGCTCTATTCCACTCTTTTCTGCTCTATTCATCTCTATTCGACTCCATTCGACTCCATTCCACACCATTCTATTCCATTCTACACTATCCTATTCTACAGAACCCTACCCCACCGTACCCTATCCTAATCTATTCTATTCTGTTGTATCCTATTCTCTTTTTCTATTTTCCCTCTTCCATCCTATGCTACTCTACCATACCCTACACTAAACTAACCTACCCTGACCTATGCTGTTCTATTCTATTTTCTCTGTTCCACCGTATGCTACCCTACCCTACGGTACCCGACCGTACCGTACCCTACTACTTAGGAGTACTCAATAAGGGTAGTAATTAAGGGTACTAGTTAGGGCAAGGGTACTATTTCAGGCTACTACTTCATGCCAGGGTACTTGTTAAGGGTACTAGTTAAGCTAAGGTTTATTCGTTAATGGTACTAGTTCATGCCAGGGTAATAGTTAAGGGTACTTGTTAAGGCACTGGTACTTGTTGAGGGTACTGTTTGAGACAAGGGTCGTATTTCAGACTACTACTTAAGGCAAGGCTACTAGTTCGGGGTACTAGTTAAGGCCAGGGTACTAGTTAAGGTAAGGCTACTAGATAAGGCTACTAGTTAAGGCAAGGCTACTAGTTTATGGTACAAACTCAGGGTACTTGTCAAGGCAAGGGTACTGTCCAAGGCTAGTTGTCGAGGCTACTGATCTATGCCCCTAGTCTAGCTGACTAGTCCAGCTTATGAGTCTATGCTACTACTCTAGCCTTTTCTTGTCTACTGTACCATAGTCTACCTTCATCTACCCCATCCTAAACTACCGTACCGTACCCTATTCTATTCTAATCTATTCGATTTGATTCGATTCAAAGCATTTCGATGCAATTGGACGCGATCGTGCTTGAATCGGCTCGATTCGGCTCGATTCGGCACCATCAGCTCCATTCAGCTCGATTCTGCTCGTTTCGACTCGATTTATCGCAGTGCAGCCTTATTCGGCCCTACTCGGCTCGATTCGACTGTTTTCTACTCTGTCTCTAGTCAACCCCATTGGGCTCCATTCTACTCCTTTCTACACTATTCTACTCTATTCTTTTCTACCCTACCCTACCCTCCTCTAATCTTTTCTAACGGATTCGATTGGACGCGGTTCGAAGCAATTCGACACGATTCATCTTGTTTTGTTTCCATTTGGCTCGATTCGGCTCGAATTGGCTCTATTCAGCTATATACTGCACTATTTGTCTCTATTCGACTCCATTCTACTCTACTCTTCTCTACTTTTCTTTGCTCTACTCTACTGTACTATATTCTATTCTTTCTCTTCAGTACTGTTCTATTCTATTCTACCCTCCACTCCCCTCCCCTCCCCTTCTCTAATCTGTTTGATTCGATTTCATTTGACACATTTCCACGCGATTCGAAGTGATTAGGCTTGAATCAGCTCAATTCGGTTCGAATCGGCTCTATTCAGCTCGATTTCGCTCCATTCATCTCGATTTGGCTCAGATTGGGTCGATTCTGCTCGATTAGGCCTTCTTTGGTCCTATTCGGCCCTATCCTGCTCTATTCCACTGTTTTCTACTCTATTCATCTCTATCCGTCTCTATTTGACTCCTTTCAACTCCATTCCACACCATTCTCTCCTATTCTCTTGTACTCTGTTCTATTCTACCCTACCCTACCCTACTGCACCCCAGCCAAAACTACCCTACTTTAATCTGTTCAATTCAGTTCGACGTGATTTGACGGGATTCGAGGGAATTTGACGAGATCTGAAGGGATTCAATGGGATTCGAAGACATTTGAAGAGATTCCACGCGATTTGACGTGATTCAGCAGGATTCTATGAGATTCGATGCAATTCGAAGTTAATCGATGTGATACGAAGCGATTCGGCGTGATTCGATGACATTCGACGTAATTTGACGCGATTCGACCCGATTTGACCCAAAGTGATGTGATTCGATGGGATTCGATGGGCTACGACTCTATTCAGCTACAGTCGGTGTGATTCTGCTTGATTCAGCTCGATTAGGTGCTTTTCGGCACTATACGGCTCTTTTCAGCTGTATTCACCTCCCTTCAGCTCTATCCGTCTCTATTCGACTCTATTCGACTCTGCTCTTTTCCAATCTATTCCATTCTTTATATTCTGCTCTAATCGCTTCTATTCTACTCTAGTCTATTCTACCCTCCCCTCCCCTTCTCTAATCTATACGTTTTGATTCGATTTTACGAATTTAACGTGATTCGGATCGATTTGGCTCTCTTCGGCTCAATTAGGCTCCATTTGGCTCGTTTTGGATTGAATCGCTTCGATTCTGCTCGAATCGGCCTTATTGGCCCTATTCTGCTCTATTTGACTCTTTTCTACTCTATTCATCTCTATTTCACTCCATTCTATTCATTCCACACCATTCTACACTATTCTACTCTATTCTGCTCTACCTACCCTACTCTAACTCTAATCGATTCAACGCGATTCCTCTCCTTTTGTCTGCATTTGGCTCTATTCAGTTCTATTCGACTCTGCTCTACTCGTTTGTACTCTAGTCTACTCGTTTGTACTCTAGTCTACTCTTAGCTGATGTATTCTATTGTATGGTTTCTATCCTGTTCTATTCTACTCTATTCTACCGTACCTTATGCTACCCAACTCTAATCTATTCTCATCCATTTGATTGGATACGATTCGACCCATTTCGACGCGATTCGGCTCGATTTGGCTCTATTCTCACTCTATTCCCCTCTACTATACTCTAGTCTACTCTTTTCTGTATTCTTTCTGTATTGTTCTGTTCTCTTCTATTCTGTTTTATTCTATTCTACTCTACTCTATTCTACCCAACCCTACCATACCCGAACCTCCCCTACTCTAATCTATTCAATTCCATATGATGAATTTTGACCCAATTCGGGTCATATCCTTTAGATTCGTGTCCATTTGGATCGAATAGTGTCGATTCAGCTTCATTCGGCTCCATTAGGCTCGATTCACTGGATTCGGCTCAGTTTGGCTTGATTTGGCTCAATTCCGCTCGATTCGGCCCTCTTCGGCACTATTTAGCTCTATTTGGATCTTTTCTACTCTCTTCGACTCCATTCGATTTCATCGCACCCCATTCTACTCCATTCTACACTATTCTACTCTACTGTACTCTAATTTACTGTAATTGATTCGATGGGATTCGACGTGATTTGCCTTGTTTCGTCTCCATTCGGCTCGATTTGACTCTATTCGACTCTGTTTACTCTACTCTCCTCTACTTTTTTCTACCCCATTCTATTGTATTCTTTCTCTTCTGTTCTACTGTGTTCAATTCTATTCTTCTCTATTCTATCCTACCCTACTCTAATCTGTTCTACTTGAGTCGTTTCCACGCATTTCAATGCGATTCCGCTCAAATCGGCTCCATTCCACTCCACTCATCCCCATTCAGTTCAAATCTGTTCGATTCGGCTCTAATCGGCTCCATTTGGCTCTAGTAAGATCTATTCGGCTCTAATAGGCTCTATTCAGCCCTATTCTCCTCTAATAGACTCTACCCAACTCTATTATCTCTTTTCGACTCCATTCGACTCCATTCTACAGCATTCTACTCCATCATACTCTATTCTCTATTCTATTGTCTTGTACTTTATGCGACTCTAAACAAAAATGTGCTTTTTAGAGTAGTAGTCTATTCTAATCGATTGGATTGGATTTGACTTGAATCGATGGGATTCAATGCAATCCGACGGGATTCGAAGCGATACGGCACGATTCCGCGGGATTCGGCACGATTCGTCTTGATTTCTATCGTTTCGGCTCTTTTTGGCTCTTTCTGGCTCTATTCGTTAATATGGGACTCTATTCTACTCTACTCTTCTGTACTCTACACTACTCGACCCTATTCTATTCTTTCAGTTCTCTTCTGTTCTTTTCTACTGCATTCTATTCTACCCTACCCTACCCTACCTTACCCTACTGTAATCTGTTCGATTCTATGTGACACACTCGAAAGAGATTCGACCTGATTTAGGTCGTATCGGTTCGATTCAGCTCCTTTTCCTCCATTAGATTCAATTCGGTTCTACTCGGCTCTTTTCCGCTCTATTTGGCTCTGTTCAGCAGTATTCGACTCTATTTGTCTCTAGTCTACTCTACCCTACTTTTCTCTACTCTACTGTTTTCTTTCAGTTCTGTCGTAGTCTACCCTACCCTAACCTTACCTGCCCTACACTAATCTATTTGATTCGATTCAACACATTTCAACGCGATTCGACATGTTTCATCTTGATTCACCTCGAATTTGGTCGATTCGGGTGTATTCAGCTCTGTTCGGCTCTTTTCGGCTCTATTCACCTCTATTCAACTCTATTTCACTCTCTTCTACTCTACTTAATTGTATTCTATTCTTTCTGTTGTGTTCTCTTCTCTTCTAAACCTCTCCTACCCTACCCCCCTCTACTCTAATCTATTCAATTCACTTCAATGCATTTCGACGCGATTCCATGTGATTAGGCTTGAATCGGCTCCATTTAGCTCTATTTGACTTGAATCGGGTCGATTCGGCTCAATTCAGCATAGTTAGGCTCGATTCAACCTTCTTCAGCCCTTTTTGGCTCTATTCAGCTCTTTTCTACTTTAATCGTCTCTATTTGGCTCCATTCGACTCCGTTCCACACGATTCGACTCCATTCTACTGCATTCTGCACTATTCTATTCTCTTCTACCCTACCCTACTCTTATCGATTTTAATCAATTTGATTCATTACGATTTGTCTCATTTCCTCTCCATTTGACTCGATTCAGCTTGAATTGGATCTATTCATCTATAGTCGGCACTGCTCGACTCTGACTATTCGACTCTGCTCAACTCTACTCCATTCTACTCTTTGTGTTCTCCTCTATTCTATTCTACTCTGCCCTAACCTACCGAATCCCAGCCTAACCTACACTACTCTAATCTATTCAATTTAATTGGATTCCATTCAATTCCATACCATTCTGCTCTATTTGACACAGTTCAATGTTATTCGGTGAGATTCCACGAGATTCGATGGGTTTTGGTTGGATTTCATGGGATTCAATGAAATTGGATGCAATAGGATGCGATTAGTTGTGATTTGGCTCAGTTTGGCCCGGTTCATTTTTTTGTCTCTATTTGGCTTGTTTCAGCTCCATTCGGCTACATTCAGCTCGAATCTGGTTGATTCGACTCGATTCGGCTCGATTTGGCTGGATTCGGCTGGATTTGGCCGTATGGGGCCCTGTTCGGCGCTATTCAGCTCTATTCCACTCTTTTCTGCTCTATTCATCTCTATTCGACTCCATTCGACTCCATTCCACACCATTCTCTTCCATTCTACACTATCCTATTCTACAGAACCCTACCCCACCGTACCCTATCCTAATCTATTCTATTCTGTTGTATCCTATTCTCTTTTTCTATTTTCCCTCTTCCATCCTATGCTACTCTACCATACCCTACACTAAACTAACCTACCCTGACCTATGCTGTTCTATTCTATTTTCTCTGTTCCACCGTATGCTACCCTACCCTACGGTACCCGACCGTACCGTACCCTACTACTTAGGAGTACTCAATAAGGGTAGTAATTAAGGGTACTAGTTAGGGCAAGGGTACTATTTCAGGCTACTAGTTCATGCCAGGGTACTTGTTAAGGGTACTAGTTAAGCTAAGGTTTATTCGTTAATGGTACTAGTTCATGCCAGGGTAATAGTTAAGGGTACTTGTTAAGGCACTGGTACTTGTTGAGGGTACTGTTTGAGACAAGGGTCGTATTTCAGACTACTACTTAAGGCAAGGCTACTAGTTCTGGGTACTAGTTAAGGCCAGGGTACTAGTTAAGGTAAGGCTACTAGATAAGGCTACTAGTTAAGGCAAGGCTACTAGTTTAGGGAACAAACTCAGGGTACTTGTCAAGGCAAGGGTATTGTCCAAGGCTAGTTGTCGAGGCTACTGATCTATGCCCCTAGTCTAGCTGACTAGTCCAGCTTATGAGTCTATGCTACTACTCTAGCCTTTTCTTGTCTACTGTACCATAGTCTACCTTCATCTACCCCATCCTAAACTACCGTACCGTACCCTATTCTATTCTAATCTATTCGATTTGATTCGATTCAAAGCATTTCGATGCAATTGGACGCGATGGTGCTTGAATCGGCTCGATTCAGCTCGATTCGGCACCATCAGCTCCATTCAGCTCGATTCTGCTCGTTTCGACTCGATTTATCGCAGTGCAGCCTTATTCGGCCCTACTCGGCTCGATTCGACTGTTTTCTACTCTGTCTCTAGTCAACCCCATTGGGCTCCATTCTACTCCTTTCTACACTATTCTACTCTATTCTTTTCTACCCTACCCTACCCTCCTCTAATCTTTTCTAACGGATTCGATTGGACGCGGTTCGAAGCAATTCGACACGATTCATCTTGTTTTGTTTCCATTTGGCTCGATTCGGCTCGAATTGGCTCTATTCAGCTATATACTGCACTATTTGTCTCTATTCGACTCAGTTCTACTCTACTCTTCTCTACTTTTCTTTGCTCTACTCTACTGTACTATATTCTATTCTTTCTCTTCAGTACTGGTCTATTCTATTCTACCCTCCACTCCCCTCCCCTCCCCTTCTCTAATCTGTTTGATTCGATTTCATTTGACACATTTCCACGCGATTCGAAGTGATTAGGCTTGAATCAGCTCAATTCGGTTCGAATCGGCTCTATTCAGCTCGATTTCGCTCCATTCATCTCGATTTGGCTCAGATTGGGTCGATTCTGCTCGATTAGGCCTTCTTTGGTCCTATTCGGCCCTATCCTGCTCTATTCCACTGTTTTCTACTCTATTCATCTCTATCCGTCTCTATTTGACTCCTTTCAACTCCATTCCACACCATTCTCTCCTATTCTCTTGTACTCTGTTCTATTCTACCCTACCCTACCCTACTGCACCCCAGCCAAAACTACCCTACTTTAATCTGTTCAATTCAGTTCGACGTGATTTGACGGGATTCGAGGGAATTTGACGAGATCTGAAGGGATTCAATGGGATTCGAAGACATTTGAAGAGATTCCACGCGATTTGACGTGATTCAGCAGGATTCTATGAGATTCGATGCAATTCGAAGTTAATCGATGTGATACGAAGCGATTCGGCGTGATTCGATGACATTCGACGTAATTTGACGCGATTCGACCCGATTTGACCCAAAGTGATGTGATTCGATGGGATTCGATGGGCTACGACTCTATTCAGCTACAGTCGGTGTGATTCTGCTTGATTCAGCTCGATTAGGTGCTTTTCGGCACTATACGGCTCTTTTCAGCTGTATTCACCTCCCTTCAGCTCTATCCGTCTCTATTCGACTCTATTCGACTCTGCTCTTTTCCAATCTATTCCATTCTTTATATTCTGCTCTAATCGCTTCTATTCTACTCTAGTCTATTCTACCCTCCCCTCCCCTTCTCTAATCTATACGTTTTGATTCGATTTTACGAATTTAACGTGATTCGGATCGATTTGGCTCTCTTCGGCTCAATTAGGCTCCATTTGGCTCGTTTTGGATTGAATCGCTTCGATTCTGCTCGAATCGGCCTTATTGGCCCTATTCTGCTCTATTTGACTCTTTTCTACTCTATTCATCTCTATTTCACTCCATTCTATTCATTCCACACCATTCTACACTATTCTACTCTATTCTGCTCTACCTACCCTACTCTAACTCTAATCGATTCAACGCGATTCCTCTCCTTTTGTCTGCATTTGGCTCTATTCAGTTCTATTCGACTCTGCTCTACTCGTTTGTACTCTAGTCTACTCGTTTGTACTCTAGGCTACTCTTAGCTGATGTATTCTATTGTATGGTTTCTATCCTGTTCTATTCTACTCTATTCTACCGTACCTTATGCTACCCAACTCTAATCTAGTCTCATCCATTTGATTGGATACGATTCGACCCATTTCGACGCGATTCGGCTCGATTTGGCTCTATTCTCACTCTATTCCCCTCTACTATACTCTAGTCTACTCTTTTCTGTATTCTTTCTGTATTGTTCTGTTCTCTTCTATTCTGTTTTATTCTATTCTACTCTACTCTATTCTACCCAACCCTACCATACCCGAACCTCCCCTACTCTAATCTATTCAATTCCATATGATGAATTTTGACCCAATTCGGGTCATATCCTTTAGATTCGTGTCCATTTGGATCGAATAGTGTCGATTCAGCTTCATTCGGCTCCATTAGGCTCGATTCACTGGATTCGGCTCAGTTTGGCTTGATTTGGCTCAATTCCGCTCGATTCGGCCCTCTTCGGCACTATTTAGCTCTATTTGGATCTTTTCTACTCTCTTCGACTCCATTCGATTTCATCGCACCCCATTCTACTCCATTCTACACTATTCTACTCTACTGTACTCTAATTTACTGTAATTGATTCGATGGGATTCGACGTGATTTGCCTTGTTTCGTCTCCATTCGGCTCGATTTGACTCTATTCGACTCTGTTTACTCTACTCTCCTCTACTTTTTTCTACCCCATTCTATTGTATTCTTTCTCTTCTGTTCTACTGTGTTCCATTCTATCCTTCTCTATTCTATCCTACCCTACTCTAATCTGTTCTACTTGAGTCGTTTCCACGCATTTCGATGCGATTCGGCTCAAATCGGCTCCATTCCACTCCACTCATCCCCATTCAGTTCAAATCTGTTCGATTCGGCTCTAATCGGCTCCATTTGGCTCTAGTAAGATCTATTCGGCTCTAATAGGCTCTATTCAGCTCTATTCTCCTCTGTTAGACTCTACTCAACTCTATTATCTCTTTTCGACTCCATTCGACTCCATTCTACAGCATTCTACTCCATCATACTCTATTCTCTATTCTATTGTCTTGTACTTTATGCGACTCTAAACAAAAATGTGCTTTTTAGAGTAGTAGTCTATTCTAATCGATTGGATGGGATTTGACTTGAATCGATGGGATTCAATGCAATCCGACGGGATTCGAAGCGATACGGCACGATTCCGCGGGATTCGGCACGACTCGTCTTGATTTCTATCGTTTCGGCTCTTTTTGGCTCTTTCTGGCTCTATTCGTTAATATGGAACTCTATTCTACTCTACTCTTCTATACTCTACACTACTCGACCCTATTCTATTCTTTCAGTTCTCTTCTGTTCTTTTCTACTGCATTCTATTCTACCCTACCCTACCCTACCTTACCCTACTGTAATCTGTTCGATTCTATGTGACACACTCGAAAGAGATTCGACCTGATTTAGGTCGTATCGGTTCGATTCAGCTCCTTTTCCTCCATTAGATTCAATTCGGTTCTACTCGGCTCTTTTCCGCTCTATTTGGCTCTGTTCAGCAGTATTCGACTCTATTTGTCTCTAGTCTACTCTACCCTACTTTTCTCTACTCTACTGTTTTCTTTCAGTTCTGTCGTAGTCTACCCTACCCTAACCTTACCTGCCCTACACTAATCTATTTGATTCGATTCAACACATTTCAACGCGATTCGACATGTTTCATCTTGGTTCACCTCGAATTTGGTCGATTCGGGTGTATTCAGCTCTGTTCGGCTCTTTTCGGCTCTATTCACCTCTATTCAACTCTATTTCACTCTCTTCTACTCTACTTAATTCTATTCTATTCTTTCTGTTGTGTTCTCTTCTCTTCTCTTCTAAACCTCTCCTACCCTACCCCCCTCTACTCTAATCTATTCAATTCACTTCAATGCATTTCGACGCGATTCCATGTGATTAGGCTTGAATCGGCTCCATTTAGCTCTATTTGACTTGAATCGGGTCGATTCGGCTCAATTCAGCATAGTTAGGCTCGATTCAACCTTCTTCAGCCCTTTTTGGCTCTATTCAGCTCTTTTCTACTTTAATCGTCTCTATTTGGCTCCATTCGACTCCGTTCCACACGATTCGACTCCATTCTACTGCATTCTGCACTATTCTATTCTCTTCTACCCTACCCTACTCTTATCGATTTTAATCAATTTGATTCATTACGATTTGTCTCATTTCCTCTCCATTTGACTCGATTCAGCTTGAATTGGATCTATTCATCTATAGTCGGCACTGCTCGACTCTGACTATTCGACTCTGCTCAACTCTACTCCATTCTACTCTTTGTGTTCTCCTCTATTCTATTCTACTCTGCCCTAACCTACCGAATCCCAGCCTAACCTACACTACTCTAATCTATTCAATTTAATTGGATTCCATTCAATTCCATACCATTCTGCTCTATTTGACACAGTTCAATGTTATTCGGTGAGATTCCACGAGATTCGATGGGTTTTGGTTGGATTTCATGGGATTCAATGAAATTGGATGCAATAGGATGCGATTAGTTGTGATTTGGCTCAGTTTGGCCCGGTTCATTTTTTTGTCTCTATTTGGCTTGTTTCAGCTCCATTCGGCTACATTCAGCTCGAATCTGGTTGATTCGACTCGATTCGGCTCGATTTGGCTGGATTCGGCTGGATTTGGCCGTATGGGGCCCTGTTCGGCGCTATTCAGCTCTATTCCACTCTTTTCTGCTCTATTCATCTCTATTCGACTCCATTCGACTCCATTCCACACCATTCTCTTCCATTCTACACTATCCTATTCTACAGAACCCTACCCCACCGTACCCTATCCTAATCTATTCTATTCTGTTGTATCCTATTCTCTTTTTCTATTTTCCCTCTTCCATCCCATGCTACTCTACCATACCCTACACTAAACTAACCTACCCTGACCTATGCTGTTCTATTCTATTTTCTCTGTTCCACCGTATGCTACCCTACCCTACGGTACCCGACCGTACCGTACCCTACTACTTAGGAGTACTCAATAAGGGTAGTAATTAAGGGTACTAGTTAGGGCAAGGGTACTATTTCAGGCTACTAGTTCATGCCAGGGTACTTGTTAAGGGTACTAGTTAAGCTAAGGTTTATTCGTTAATGGTACTAGTTCATGCCAGGGTAATAGTTAAGGGTACTTGTTAAGGCACTGGTACTTGTTGAGGGTACTGTTTGAGACAAGGGTCGTATTTCAGACTACTACTTAAGGCAAGGCTACTAGTTCTGGGTACTAGTTAAGGCCAGGGTACTAGTTAAGGTAAGGCTACTAGATAAGGCTACTAGTTAAGGCAAGGCTACTAGTTTAGGGAACAAACTCAGGGTACTTGTCAAGGCAAGGGTATTGTCCAAGGCTAGTTGTCGAGGCTACTGATCTATGCCCCTAGTCTAGCTGACTAGTCCAGCTTATGAGTCTATGCTACTACTCTAGCCTTTTCTTGTCTACTGTACCATAGTCTACCTTCATCTACCCCATCCTAAACTACCGTACCGTACCCTATTCTATTCTAATCTATTCGATTTGATTCGATTCAAAGCATTTCGATGCAATTGGACGCGATCGTGCTTGAATCGGCTCGATTCGGCTCGATTCGGCACCATCAGCTCCATTCAGCTCGATTCTGCTCGTTTCGACTCGATTTATCACAGTGCAGCCTTATTCGGCCCTACTCGGCTCGATTCGACTGTTTTCTACTCTGTCTCTAGTCAACCCCATTTGGCTCCATTCTACTCCTTTCTACACTATTCTACTCTATTCTTTTCTACCCTACCCTACCCTCCTCTAATCTTTTCTAACGGATTCGATTGGACGCGGTTCGAAGCAATTCGACACGATTCATCTTGTTTTGTTTCCATTTGGCTCGATTCGGCTCGAATTGGCTCTATTCAGCTATATACTGCACTATTTGTCTCTATTCGACTCAATTCTACTCTACTCTTCTCTACTTTTCTTTGCTCTACTCTACTGTACTATATTCTATTCTTTCTCTTCAGTACTGTTCTATTCTATTCTACCCTCCACTCCCCTCCCCTCCCCTTCGCTAATCTGTTTGATTCGATTTCATTTGACACATTTCCACGCGATTCGAAGTGATTAGGCTTGAATCAGCTCAATTCGGTTCGAATCGGCTCTATTCAGCTCGATTTCGCTCCATTCATCTCGATTTGGCTCAGATTGTGTCGATTCTGCTCGATTAGGCCTTCTTTGGTCCTATTCGGCCCTATCCTGCTCTATTCCACTGTTTTCTACTCTATTCATCTCTATCCGTCTCTATTTGACTCCTTTCAACTCCATTCCACACCATTCTCTCCTATTCTCTTGTACTCTGTTCTATTCTACCCTACCCTACCCTACTGCACCCCAGCCAAAACTACCCTACTTTAATCTGTTCAATTCAGTTCGACGTGATTTGACGGGATTCGACGGAATTTGACGAGATCTGAAGGGATTCAATGGGATTCGAAGACATTTGAAGAGATTCCACGCGATTTGACGTGATTCAGCAGGATTCTATGAGATTCGATGGAATTCGAAGTTAATCGATGTGATACGAAGCGATTCGGCGTGATTCGATGACATTCGACGTAATTTGACGCGATTCGACCCGATTTGACCCAAAGTGATGTGATTCGATGGGATTCGATGGGCTACGACTCTATTCAGCTACAGTCGGTGTGATTCTGCTTGATTCAGCTCGATTAGGTGCTTTTCGGCACTATACGGCTCTTTTCAGCTGTATTCACCTCCGTTCAGCTCTATCCGTCTCTATTCCGTCTATTCGACTCTACTCTTTTCCAATCTATTCCATTCTTTATATTCTGCTCTAATCGCTTCTATTCTACTCTAGTCTATTCTACCCTCCCCTCCCCTTCTCTAATCTATACGTTTTGATTCGATTTTACGAATTTAACGTGATTCGGATCGATTTGGCTCTCTTCAGCTCAATTAGGCTCCATTTGGCTCGTTTTGGATTGAATCGCTTCGATTCTGCTCGAATCGGCCTTATTGGCCCTATTCTGCTCTATTTGACTCTTTTCTACTCTATTCATCTCTATTTCACTCCATTCTATTCATTCCACACCATTCTACACTATTCTACTCTATTCTGCTCTACCTACCCTACTCTAACTCTAATCGATTCAACGCGATTCCTCTCCTTTTGTCTGCATTTGGCTCTATTCAGTTCTATTCGACTCTGCTCTACTCGTTTGTACTCTAGTCTACTCGTTTGTACTCTAGTCTACTCTTAGCTGATGTATTCTATTGTATGGTTTCTATCCTGTTCTATTCTACTCTATTCTACCGTACCTTATGCTACCCAACTCTAATCTAGTCTCATCCATTTGATTGGATACGATTCGACCCATGTCGACGCGATTCGGCTCGATTTGGCTCTATTCTCACTCTATTCCCCTCTACTATACTCTAGTCTACTCTTTTCTGTATTCTTTCTGTATTGTTCTGTTCTCTTCTATTCTGTTTTATTCTATTCTACTCTACTCTATTCTACCCAACCCTACCATACCCGAACCTCCCCTACTCTAATCTATTCAATTCCATATGATGAATTTTGACCCAATTCGGGTCATATCCTTTAGATTCGTGTCCATTTGGATCGAATAGTGTCGATTCAGCTTCATTCGGCTCCATTAGGCTCGATTCACTGGATTCGGCTCAGTTTGGCTTGATTTGGCTCAATTCCGCTCGATTCGGCCCTCTTCGGCACTATTTAGCTCTATTTGGATCTTTTCTACTCTCTTCGACGCCATTCGATTTCATCGCACCCCATTCTACTCCATTCTACACTATTCTACTCTACTGTACTCTAATTTACTGTAATTGATTCGATGGGATTCGACGTGATTTGCCTTGTTTCGTCTCCATTCGGCTCGATTTGACTCTATTCGACTCTGTTTACTCTACTCTCCTCTACTTTTTTCTACCCCATTCTGTTGTATTCTTTCTCTTCCGTTCTACTGTGTTCCATTCTATTCTTCTCTATTCTATCCTACCCTACTCTAATCTGTTCTACTTGAGTCGTTTCCACGCATTTCGATGCGATTCGGCTCAAATCGGCTCCATTCCACTCCACTCATCCCCATTCAGTTCAAATCTGTTCGATTCGGCTCTAATCGGCTCCATTTGGCTCTAGTAAGATCTATTCGGCTCTAATAGGCTCTATTCAGCTCTATTCTCCTCTATTAGACTCTACTCAACTCTATTATCTCTTTTCGACTCCATTCGACTCCATTCTACAGCATTCTACTCCATCATACTCTATTCTCTATTCTATTGTCTTGTACTTTATGCGACTCTAAACAAAAATGTGTTTTTTAGAGTAGTAGTCTATTCTAATCGATTGGATTGGATTTGACTTGAATCGATGGGATTCAATGCAATCCGACGGGATTCGAAGCGATACGGCACGATTCCGCGGGATTCGGCACGACTCGTCTTGATTTCTATCGTTTCGGCTCTTTTTGGCTCTTTCTGGCTCTATTCGTTAATATGGAACTCTATTCTACTCTACTCTTCTGTACTCTACACTACTCGACCCTATTCTATTCTTTCAGTTCTCTTCTGTTCTTTTCTACTGCATTCTATTCTACCCTACCCTACCCTACCTTACCCTACTGTAATCTGTTCGATTCTATGTGACACACTCGAAAGAGATTCGACCTGATTTAGGTCGTATCGGTTCGATTCAGCTCCTTTTCCTCCATTAGATTCAATTCGGTTCTACTCGGCTCTTTTCCGCTCTATTTGGCTCTGTTCAGCAGTATTCGACTCTATTTGTCTCTAGTCTACTCTACCCTACTTTTCTCTACTCTACTGTTTTCTTTCAGTTCTGTCGTAGTCTACCCTACCCTAACCTTACCTGCCCTACACTAATCTATTTGATTCGATTCAACACATTTCAACGCGATTCGACATGTTTCATCTTGATTCACCTCGAATTTGGTCGATTCGGGTGTATTCAGCTCTGTTCGGCTCTTTTCGGCTCTATTCACCTCTATTCAACTCTATTTCACTCTCTTCTACTCTACTTAATTCTATTCTATTCTTTCTGTTGTGTTCTCTTCTCTTCTAAACCTCTCCTACCCTACCCCCCTCTACTCTAATCTATTCAATTCACTTCAATGCATTTCGACGCGATTCCATGTGATTAGGCTTGAATCGGCTCCATTTAGCTCTATTTGACTTGAATCGGGTCGATTCGGCTCAATTCAGCATAGTTAGGCTCGATTCAACCTTCTTCAGCCCTTTTTGGCTCTATTCAGCTCTTTTCTACTTTAATCGTCTCTATTTGGCTCCATTCGACTCCGTTCCACACGATTCGACTCCATTCTACTGCATTCTGCACTATTCTATTCTCTTCTACCCTACCCTACTCTTATCGATTTTAATCAATTTGATTCATTACGATTTGTCTCATTTCCTCTCCATTTGACTCGATTCAGCTTGAATTGGATCTATTCATCTATAGTCGGCACTGCTCGACTCTGACTATTCGACTCTGCTCAACTCTACTCCATTCTACTCTTTGTGTTCTCCTCTATTCTATTCTACTCTGCCCTAACCTACCGAATCCCAGCCTAACCTACACTACTCTAATCTATTCAATTTAATTGGATTCCATTCAATTCCATACCATTCTGCTCTATTTGACACAGTTCAATGTTATTCGGTGAGATTCCACGAGATTCGATGGGTTTTGGTTGGATGTCATGGGATTCAATGAAATTGGATGCAATAGGATGCGATTAGTTGTGATTTGGCTCAGTTTGGCCCGGTTCATTTTTTTGTCTCTATTTGGCTTGTTTCAGCTCCATTCGGCTACATTCAGCTCGAATCTGGTTGATTCGACTCGATTCGGCTCGATTTGGCTGGATTCGGCTGGATTTGGCCGTATGGGGCCCTGTTCGGCGCTATTCAGCTCTATTCCACTCTTTTCTGCTCTATTCATCTCTATTCGACTCCATTCGACTCCATTCCACACCATTCTCTTCCATTCTACACTATCCTATTCTACAGAACCCTACCCCACCGTACCCTATCCTAATCTATTCTATTCTGTTGTATCCTATTCTCTTTTTCTATTTTCCCTCTTCCATCCTATGCTACTCTACCATACCCTACACTAAACTAACCTACCCTGACCTATGCTGTTCTATTCTATTTTCTCTGTTCCACCGTATGCTACCCTACCCTACGGTACCCGACCGTACCGTACCCTACTACTTAGGAGTACTCAATAAGGGTAGTAATTAAGGGTACTAGTTAGGGCAAGGGTACTATTTCAGGCTACTACTTCATGCCAGGGTACTTGTTAAGGGTACTAGTTAAGCTAAGGTTTATTCGTTAATGGTACTAGTTAATGCCAGGGTAATAGTTAAGGGTACTTGTTAAGGCACTGGTACTTGTTGAGGGTACTGTTTGAGACAAGGGTCGTATTTAAGACTACTACTTAAGGCAAGGCTACTAGTTCTGGGTACTAGTTAAGGCCAGGGTACTAGTTAAGGTAAGGCTACTAGATAAGGCTACTAGTTAAGGCAAGGCTGCTAGTTTAGGGTACAAACTCAGGGTACTTGTCAAGGCAAGGGTACTGTCCAAGGCTAGTTGTCGAGGCTACTGATCTATGCCCCTAGTCTAGCTGACTAGTCCAGCTTATGAGTCTATGCTACTACTCTAGCCTTTTCTTGTCTACTGTACCATAGTCTACCTTCATCTACCCCATCCTAAACTACCGTACCGTACCCTATTCTATTCTAATCTATTCGATTTGATTCGATTCAAAGCATTTCGATGCAATTGGACGCGATCGTGCTTGAATCGGCTCGATTCGGCTCGATTCGGCACCATCAGCTCCATTCAGCTCGATTCTGCTCGTTTCGACTCGATTTATCGCAGTGCAGCCTTATTCGGCCCTACTCGGCTCGATTCGACTGTTTTCTACTCTGTCTCTAGTCAACCCCATTTGGCTCCATTCTACTCCTTTCTACACTATTCTACTCTATTCTTTTCTACCCTACCCTACCCTCCTCTAATCTTTTCTAACGGATTCGATTGGACGCGGTTCGAAGCAATTCGACACGATTCATCTTGTTTTGTTTCCATTTGGCTCGATTCGGCTCGAATTGGCTCTATTCAGCTATATACTGCACTATTTGTCTCTATTCGACTCAATTCTACTCTACTCTTCTCTACTTTTCTTTGCTCTACTCTACTGTACTATATTCTATTCTTTCTCTTCAGTACTGTTCTATTCTATTCTACCCTCCACTCCCCTCCCCTCCCCTTCGCTAATCTGTTTGATTCGATTTCATTTGACACATTTCCACGCGATTCGAAGTGATTAGGCTTGAATCAGCTCAATTCGGTTCGAATCGGCTCTATTCAGCTCGATTTCGCTCCATTCATCTCGATTTGGCTCAGATTGTGTCGATTCTGCTCGATTAGGCCTTCTTTGGTCCTATTCGGCCCTATCCTGCTCTATTCCACTGTTTTCTACTCTATTCATCTCTATCCGTCTCTATTTGACTCCTTTCAACTCCATTCCACACCATTCTCTCCTATTCTCTTGTACTCTGTTCTATTCTACCCTACCCTACCCTACTGCACCCCAGCCAAAACTACCCTACTTTAATCTGTTCAATTCAGTTCGACGTGATTTGACGGGATTCGACGGAATTTGACGAGATCTGAAGGGATTCAATGGGATTCGAAGACATTTGAAGAGATTCCACGCGATTTGACGTGATTCAGCAGGATTCTATGAGATTCGATGGAATTCGAAGTTAATCGATGTGATACGAAGCGATTCGGCGTGATTCGATGACATTCGACGTAATTTGACGCGATTCGACCCGATTTGACCCAAAGTGATGTGATTCGATGGGATTCGATGGGCTACGACTCTATTCAGCTACAGTCGGTGTGATTCTGCTTGATTCAGCTCGATTAGGTGCTTTTCGGCACTATACGGCTCTTTTCAGCTGTATTCACCTCCATTCAGCTCTATCCGTCTCTATTCCGTCTATTCGACTCTACTCTTTTCCAATCTATTCCATTCTTTATATTCTGCTCTAATCGCTTCTATTCTACTCTAGTCTATTCTACCCTCCCCTCCCCTTCTCTAATCTATACGTTTTGATTCGATTTTACGAAGTTAACGTGATTCGGATCGATTTGGCTCTCTTCGGCTCAATTAGGCTCCATTTGGCTCGTTTTGGATTGAATCGCTTCGATTCTGCTCGAATCGGCCTTATTGGCCCTATTCTGCTCTATTTGACTCTTTTCTACTCTATTCATCTCTATTTCACTCCATTCTATTCATTCCACACCATTCTACACTATTCTACTCTATTCTGCTCTACCTACCCTACTCTAACTCTAATCGATTCAACGCGATTCCTCTCCTTTTGTCTGCATTTGGCTCTATTCAGTTCTATTCGACTCTGCTCTACTCGTTTGTACTCTAGTCTACTCGTTTGTACTCTAGTCTACTCTTAGCTGATGTATTCTATTGTATGGTTTCTATCCTGTTCTATTCTACTCTATTCTACCGTACCTTATGCTACCCAACTCTAATCTATTCTCATCCATTTGATTGGATACGATTCGACCCATTTCGACGCGATTCGGCTCGATTTGGCTCTATTCTCACTCTATTCCCCTCTACTATACTCTAGTCTACTCTTTTCTGTATTCTTTCTGTATTGTTCTGTTCTCTTCTATTCTGTTTTATTCTGTTCTACTCTACTCTATTCTACCCAACCCTACCATACCCGAACCTCCCCTACTCTAATCTATTCAATTCCATATGATGAATTTTGACCCAATTCGGGTCATATCCTTTAGATTCGTGTCCATTTGGATCGAATAGTGTCGATTCAGCTTCATTCGGCTCCATTAGGCTCGATTCACTGGATTCGGCTCAGTTTGGCTTGATTTGGCTCAATTCCGCTCGATTCGGCCCTCTTCGGCACTATTTAGCTCTATTTGGATCTTTTCTACTCTCTTCGACGCCATTCGATTTCATCGCACCCCATTCTACTCCATTCTACACTATTCTACTCTACTGTACTCTAATTTACTGTAATTGATTCGATGGGATTCGACGTGATTTGCCTTGTTTCGTCTCCATTCGGCTCGATTTGACTCTATTCGACTCTGTTTACTCTACTCTCCTCTACTTTTTTCTACCCCATTCTATTGTATTCTTTCTCTTCTGTTCTACTGTGTTCCATTCTATTCTTCTCTATTCTATCCTACCCTACTCTAATCTGTTCTACTTGAGTCGTTTCCACGCATTTCGATGCGATTCGGCTCAAATCGGCTCCATTCCACTCCACTCATCCCCATTCAGTTCAAATCTGTTCGATTCGGCTCTAATCGGCTCCATTTGGCTCTAGTAAGATCTATTCGGCTCTAATAGGCTCTATTCAGCTCTATTCTCCTCTATTAGACTCTACTCAACTCTATTATCTCTTTTCGACTCCATTCGACTCCATTCTACAGCATTCTACTCCATCATACTCTATTCTCTATTCTATTGTCTTGTACTTTATGCGACTCTAAACAAAAATGTGTTTTTTAGAGTAGTAGTCTATTCTAATCGATTGGATGTGATTTGACTTGAATCGATGGGATTCAATGCAATCCGACGGGATTCGAAGCGATACGGCACGATTCCGCGGGATTCGGCACGACTCGTCTTGATTTCTATCGTTTCGGCTCTTTTTGGCTCTTTCTGGCTCTATTCGTTAATATGGAACTCTATTCTACTCTACTCTTCTATACTCTACACTACTCGACCCTATTCTATTCTTTCAGTTCTCTTCTGTTCTTTTCTACTGCATTCTATTCTACCCTACCCTACCCTACCTTACCCTACTGTAATCTGTTCGATTCTATGTGACACACTCGAAAGAGATTCGACCTGATTTAGGTCGTATCGGTTCGATTCAGCTCCTTTTCCTCCATTAGATTCAATTCGGTTCTACTCGGCTCTTTTCCGCTCTATTTGGCTCTGTTCAGCAGTATTCGACTCTATTTGTCTCTAGTCTACTCTACCCTACTTTTCTCTACTCTACTGTTTTCTTTCAGTTCTGTCGTAGTCTACCCTACCCTAACCTTACCTGCCCTACACTAATCTATTTGATTCGATTCAACACATTTCAACGCGATTCGACATGTTTCATCTTGATTCACCTCGAATTTGGTCGATTCGGGTGTATTCAGCTCTGTTCGGCTCTTTTCGGCTCTATTCACCTCTATTCAACTCTATTTCACTCTCTTCTACTCTACTTAATTCTATTCTATTCTTTCTGTTGTGTTCTCTTCTCTTCTCTTCTAAACCTCTCCTACCCTACCCCCCTCTACTCTAATCTATTCAATTCACTTCAATGCATTTCGACGCGATTCCATGTGATTAGGCTTGAATCGGCTCCATTTAGCTCTATTTGACTTGAATCGGGTCGATTCGGCTCGATTCAACCTTCTTCAGCCCTTTTTGGCTCTATTCAGCTCTTTTCTACTTTAATCGTCTCTATTTGGCTCCATTCGACTCCGTTCCACACGATTCGACTCCATTCTACTGCATGCTGCACTATTCTATTCTCTTCTACCCTACCCTACTCTTATCGATTTTAATCAATTTGATTCATTACGATTTGTCTCATTTCCTCTCCATTTGACTCGATTCAGCTTGAATTGGATCTATTCATCTATAGTCGGCACTGCTCGACTCTGACTATTCGACTCTGCTCAACTCTACTCCATTCTACTCTTTGTGTTCTCCTCTATTCTATTCTACTCTGCCCTAACCTACCGAATCCCAGCCTAACCTACACTACTCTAATCTATTCAATTTAATTGGATTCCATTCAATTCCATACCATTCTGCTCTATTTGACACAGTTCAATGTTATTCGGTGAGATTCCACGAGATTCGATGGGTTTTGGTTGGATTTCATGGGATTCAATGAAATTGGATGCAATAGGATGCGATTAGTTGTGATTTGGCTCAGTTTGGCCCGGTTCATTTTTTTGTCTCTATTTGGCTTGTTTCAGCTCCATTCGGCTACATTCAGCTCGAATCTGGTTGATTCGACTCGATTCGGCTCGATTTGGCTGGATTCGGCTGGATTTGGCCGTATGGGGCCCTGTTCGGCGCTATTCAGCTCTATTCCACTCTTTTCTGCTCTATTCATCTCTATTCGACTCCATTCGACTCCATTCCACTCCATTCTCTTCCATTCTACACTATCCTATTCTACAGAACCCTACCCCACCGTACCCTATCCTAATCTATTCTATTCTGTTGTATCCTATTCTCTTTTTCTATTTTCCCTCTTCCATCCTATGCTACTCTACCATACCCTACACTAAACTAACCTACCCTGACCTATGCTGTTCTATTCTATTTTCTCTGTTCCACCGTATGCTACCCTACCCTACGGTACCCGACCGTACCGTACCCTACTACTTAGGAGTACTCAATAAGGGTAGTAATTAAGGGTACTAGTTAGGGCAAGGGTACTATTTCAGGCTACTACTTCATGCCAGGGTACTTGTTAAGGGTACTAGTTAAGCTAAGGTTTATTCGTTAATGGTACTAGTTCATGCCAGGGTAATAGTTAAGGGTACTTGTTAAGGCACTGGTACTTGTTGAGGGTACTGTTTGAGACAAGGGTCGTATTTCAGACTACTACTTAAGGCAAGGTTCCTAGTTCTGGGTACTAGTTAAGGCCAGGGTACTAGTTAAGGTAAGGCTACTAGATAAGGCTACTAGTTAAGGCAAGGCTGCTAGTTTAGGGTACAAACTCAGGGTACTTGTCAAGGCAAGGGTACTGTCCAAGGCTAGTTGTCGAGGCTACTGATCTATGCCCCTAGTCTAGCTGACTAGTCCAGCTTATGAGTCTATGCTACTACTCTAGCCTTTTCTTGTCTACTGTACCATAGTCTACCTTCATCTACCCCATCCTAAACTACCGTACCGTACCCTATTCTATTCTAATCTATTCGATTTGATTCGATTCAAAGCATTTCGATGCAATTGGACGCGATCGTGCTTGAATCGGCTCGATTCGGCTCGATTCGGCACCATCAGCTCCATTCAGCTCGATTCTGCTCGTTTCGACTCGATTTATCGCAGTGCAGCCTTATTCGGCCCTACTCGGCTCGATTCGACTGTTTTCTACTCTGTCTCTAGTCAACCCCATTTGGCTCCATTCTACTCCTTTCTACACTATTCTACTCTCTTCTTTTCTACCCTACCCTACCCTCCTCTAATCTTATTCTAACGGATTCGATTGGACGCGGTTCGAAGCAATTCGACACGATTCATCTTGTTTTGTTTCCATTTGGCTCGATTCGGCTCGAATTGGCTCTATTCAGCTATATACTGCACTATTTGTCTCTATTCGACTCAATTCTACTCTACTCTTCTCTACTTTTCTTTGCTCTACTCTACTGTACTATATTCTATTCTTTCTCTTCAGTACTGTTCTATTCTATTCTACCCTCCACTCCCCTCCCCTCCCCTTCTCTAATCTGTTTGATTCGATTTCATTTGACACATTTCCACGCGATTCGAAGTGATTAGGCTTGAATCAGCTCAATTCGGTTCGAATCGGCTCTATTCAGCTCGATTTCGCTCCATCATCTCGATTTGGCTCAGATTGGGTCGATTCTGCTCGATTAGGCCTTCTTTGGTCCTATTCGGCCCTATCCTGCTCTATTCCACTGTTTTCTACTCTATTCATCTCTATCCGTCTCTATTTGACTCCTTTCAACTCCATTCCACACCATTCTCTCCTATTCTCTTGTACTCTGTTCTATTCTACCCTACCCTACCCTACTGCACCCCAGCCAAAACTACCCTACTTTAATCTGTTCAATTCAGTTCGACGTGATTTGACGGGATTCGACGGAATTTGACGAGATCTGAAGGGATTCAATGGGATTCGAAGACATTTGAAGAGATTCCACGCGATTTGACGTGATTCAGCAGGATTCTATGAGATTCGATGGAATTCGAAGTTAATCGATGTGATACGAAGCGATTCGGCGTGATTCGATGACATTCGACGTAATTTGACGCGATTCGACCCGATTTGACCCAAAGTGATGTGATTCGATGGGATTCGATGGGCTACGACTCTATTCAGCTACAGTCGGTGTGATTCTGCTTGATTCAGCTCGATTAGGTGCTTTTCGGCACTATACGGCTCTTTTCAGCTGTATTCACCTCCATTCAGCTCTATCCGTCTCTATTCCGTCTATTCGACTCTACTCTTTTCCAATCTATTCCATTCTTTATATTCTGCTCTAATCGCTTCTATTCTACTCTAGTCTATTCTACCCTCCCCTCCCCTTCTCTAATCTATACGTTTTGATTCGATTTTACGAAGTTAACGTGATTCGGATCGATTTGGCTCTCTTCGGCTCAATTAGGCTCCATTTGGCTCGTTTTGGATTGAATCGCTTCGATTCTGCTCGAATCGGCCTTATTGGCCCTATTCTGCTCTATTTGACTCTTTTCTACTCTATTCATCTCGATTTCACTCCATTCTATTCATTCCACACCATTCTACACTATTCTACTCTATTCTGCTCTACCTACCCTACTCTAACTCTAATCGATTCAACGCGATTCCTCTCCTTTTGTCTGCATTTGGCTCTATTCAGTTCTATTCGACTCTGCTCTACTCGTTTGTACTCTAGTCTACTCGTTTGTACTCTAGTCTACTCTTAGCTGATGTATTCTATTGTATGGTTTCTATCCTGTTCTATTCTACTCTATTCTACCGTACCTTATGCTACCCAACTCTAATCTATTCTCATCCATTTGATTGGATACGATTCGACCCATTTCGACGCGATTCGGCTCGATTTGGCTCTATTCTCACTCTATTCCCCTCTACTATACTCTAGTCTACTCTTTTCTGTATTCTTTCTGTATTGTTCTGTTCTCTTCTATTCTGTTTTATTCTGTTCTACTCTACTCTATTCTACCCAACCCTACCATACCCGAACCTCCCCTACTCTAATCTATTCAATTCCATATGATGAATTTTGACCCAATTCGGGTCATATCCTTTAGATTCTTGTCCATTTGGATCGAATAGTGTCGATTCAGCTTCATTCGGCTCCATTAGGCTCGATTCACTGGATTCGGCTCAGTTTGGCTTGATTTGGCTCAATTCCGCTCGATTCGGCCCTCTTCGGCACTATTTAGCTCTATTTGGATCTTTTCTACTCTCTTCGACGCCATTCGATTTCATCGCACCCCATTCTACTCCATTCTACACTATTCTACTCTACTGTACTCTAATTTACTGTAATTGATTCGATGGGATTCGACGTGATTTGCCTTGTTTCGTCTCCATTCGGCTCGATTTGACTCTATTCGACTCTGTTTACTCTACTCTCCTCTACTTTTTTCTACCCCATTCTATTGTATTCTTTCTCTTCTGTTCTACTGTGTTCCATTCTATTCTTCTCTATTCTATCCTACCCTACTCTAATCTGTTCTACTTGAGTCGTTTCCACGCATTTCGATGCGATTCGGCTCAAATCGGCTCCATTCCACTCCACTCATCCCCATTCAGTTCAAATCTGTTCGATTCGGCTCTAATCGGCTCCATTTGGCTCTAGTAAGATCTATTCGGCTCTAATAGGCTCTATTCAGCTCTATTCTCCTCTATTAGACTCTACTCAACTCTATTATCTCTTTTCGACTCCATTCGACTCCATTCTACAGCATTCTACTCCATCATACTCTATTCTCTATTCTATTGTCTTGTACTTTATGCGACTCTAAACAAAAATGTGTTTTTTAGAGTAGTAGTCTATTCTAATCGATTGGATGTGATTTGACTTGAATCGATGGGATTCAATGCAATCCGACGGGATTCGAAGCGATACGGCACGATTCCGCGGGATTCGGCACGACTCGTCTTGATTTCTATCGTTTCGGCTCTTTTTGGCTCTTTCTGGCTCTATTCGTTAATATGGAACTCTATTCTACTCTACTCTTCTATACTCTACACTACTCGACCCTATTCTATTCTTTCAGTTCTCTTCTGTTCTTTTCTACTGCATTCTATTCTACCCTACCCTACCCTACCTTACCCTACTGTAATCTGTTCGATTCTATGTGACACACTCGAAAGAGATTCGACCTGATTTAGGTCGTATCGGTTCGATTCAGCTCCTTTTCCTCCATTAGATTCAATTCGGTTCTACTCGGCTCTTTTCCGCTCTATTTGGCTCTGTTCAGCAGTATTCGACTCTATTTGTCTCTAGTCTACTCTACCCTACTTTTCTCTACTCTACTGTTTTCTTTCAGTTCTGTCGTAGTCTACCCTACCCTAACCTTACCTGCCCTACACTAATCTATTTGATTCGATTCAACACATTTCAACGCGATTCGACATGTTTCATCTTGATTCACCTCGAATTTGGTCGATTCGGGTGTATTCAGCTCTGTTCGGCTCTTTTCGGCTCTATTCACCTCTATTCAACTCTATTTCACTCTCTTCTACTCTACTTAATTCTATTCTATTCTTTCTGTTGTGTTCTCTTCTCTTCTCTTCTAAACCTCTCCTACCCTACCCCCCTCTACTCTAATCTATTCAATTCACTTCAATGCATTTCGACGCGATTCCATGTGATTAGGCTTGAATCGGCTCCATTTAGCTCTATTTGACTTGAATCGGGTCGATTCGGCTCGATTCAACCTTCTTCAGCCCTTTTTGGCTCTATTCAGCTCTTTTCTACTTTAATCGTCTCTATTTGGCTCCATTCGACTCCGTTCCACACGATTCGACTCCATTCTACTGCATGCTGCACTATTCTATTCTCTTCTACCCTACCCTACTCTTATCGATTTTAATCAATTTGATTCATTACGATTTGTCTCATTTCCTCTCCATTTGACTCGATTCAGCTTGAATTGGATCTATTCATCTATAGTCGGCACTGCTCGACTCTGACTATTCGACTCTGCTCAACTCTACTCCATTCTACTCTTTGTGTTCTCCTCTATTCTATTCTACTCTGCCCTAACCTACCGAATCCCAGCCTAACCTACACTACTCTAATCTATTCAATTTAATTGGATTCCATTCAATTCCATACCATTCTGCTCTATTTGACACAGTTCAATGTTATTCGGTGAGATTCCACGAGATTCGATGGGTTTTGGTTGGATTTCATGGGATTCAATGAAATTGGATGCAATAGGATGCGATTAGTTGTGATTTGGCTCAGTTTGGCCCGGTTCATTTTTTTGTCTCTATTTGGCTTGTTTCAGCTCCATTCGGCTACATTCAGCTCGAATCTGGTTGATTCGACTCGATTCGGCTCGATTTGGCTGGATTCGGCTGGATTTGGCCGTATGGGGCCCTGTTCGGCGCTATTCAGCTCTATTCCACTCTTTTCTGCTCTATTCATCTCTATTCGACTCCATTCGACTCCATTCCACACCATTCTCTTCCATTCTACACTATCCTATTCTACAGAACCCTACCCCACCGTACCCTATCCTAATCTATTCTATTCTGTTGTATCCTATTCTCTTTTTCTATTTTCCCTCTTCCATCCTATGCTACTCTACCATACCCTACACTAAACTAACCTACCCTGACCTATGCTGTTCTATTCTATTTTCTCTGTTCCACCGTATGCTACCCTACCCTACGGTACCCGACCGTACCGTACCCTACTACGTAGGAGTACTCAATAAGGGTAGTAATTAAGGGTACTAGTTAGGGCAAGGGTACTATTTCAGGCTACTAGTTCATGCCAGGGTACTTGTTAAGGGTACTAGTTAAGCTAAGGTTTATTCGTTAATGGTACTAGTTCATGCCAGGGTAATAGTTAAGGGTACTTGTTAAGGCACTGGTACTTGTTGAGGGTACTGTTTGAGACAAGGGTCGTATTTCAGACTACTACTTAAGGCAAGGTTCCTAGTTCTGGGTACTAGTTAAGGCCAGGGTACTAGTTAAGGTAAGGCTACTAGATAAGGCTACTAGTTAAGGCAAGGCTGCTAGTTTAGGGTACAAACTCAGGGTACTTGTCAAGGCAAGGGTACTGTCCAAGGCTAGTTGTCGAGGCTACTGATCTATGCCCCTAGTCTAGCTGACTAGTCCAGCTTATGAGTCTATGCTACTACTCTAGCCTTTTCTTGTCTACTGTACCATAGTCTACCTTCATCTACCCCATCCTAAACTACCGTACCGTACCCTATTCTATTCTAATCTATTCGATTTGATTCGATTCAAAGCATTTCGATGCAATTGGACGCGATCGTGCTTGAATCGGCTCGATTCGGCTCGATTCGGCACCATCAGCTCCATTCAGCTCGATTCTGCTCGTTTCGACTCGATTTATCGCAGTGCAGCCTTATTCGGCCCTACTCGGCTCGATTCGACTGTTTTCTACTCTGTCTCTAGTCAACCCCATTTGGCTCCATTCTACTCCTTTCTACACTATTCTACTCTCTTCTTTTCTACCCTACCCTACCCTCCTCTAATCTTTTCTAACGGATTCGATTGGACGCGGTTCGAAGCAATTCGACACGATTCATCTTGTTTTGTTTCCATTTGGCTCGATTCGGCTCGAATTGGCTCTATTCAGCTATATACTGCACTATTTGTCTCTATTCGACTCAATTCTACTCTACTCTTCTCTACTTTTCTTTGCTCTACTCTACTGTACTATATTCTATTCTTTCTCTTCAGTACTGTTCTATTCTATTCTACCCTCCACTCCCCTCCCCTCCCCTTCTCTAATCTGTTTGATTCGATTTCATTTGACACATTTCCACGCGATTCGAAGTGATTAGGCTTGAATCAGCTCAATTCGGTTCGAATCGGCTCTATTCAGCTCGATTTCGCTCCATTCATCTCGATTTGGCTCAGATTGGGTCGATTCTGCTCGATTAGGCCTTCTTTGGTCCTATTCGGCCCTATCCTGCTCTATTCCACTGTTTTCTACTCTATTCATCTCTATCCGTCTCTATTTGACTCCTTTCAACTCCATTCCACACCATTCTCTCCTATTCTCTTGTACTCTGTTCTATTCTACCCTACCCTACCCTACTGCACCCCAGCCAAAACTACCCTACTTTAATCTGTTCAATTCAGTTCGACGTGATTTGACGGGATTCGACGGAATTTGACGAGATCTGAAGGGATTCAATGGGATTCGAAGACATTTGAAGAGATTCCACGCGATTTGACGTGATTCAGCAGGATTCTATGAGATTCGATGCAATTCGAAGTTAATCGATGTGATACGAAGCGATTCGGCGTGATTCGATGACTTTCGACGTAATTTGACGCGATTCGACCAGATTTGACCCAAAGTGATGTGATTCGATGGGATTCGATGGGCTACGACTCTATTCAGCTACAGTCGGTGTGATTCTGCTTGATTCAGCTCGATTAGGTGCTTTTCGGCACTATACGGCTCTTTTCAGCTGTATTCACCTCCCTTCAGCTCTATCCGTCTCTATTCGACTCTATTCGACTCTGCTCTTTTCCAATCTATTCCATTCTTTATATTCTGCTCTAATCGCTTCTATTCTACTCTAGTCTATTCTACCCTCCCCTCCCCTTCTCTAATCTATACGTTTTGATTCGATTTTACGAAGTTAACGTGATTCGGATCGATTTGGCTCTCTTCGGCTCAATTAGGCTCCATTTGGCTCGCTTTGGATTGAATCGCTTCGATTCTGCTCGAATCGGCCTTATTGGCCCTATTCTGCTCTATTTGACTCTTTTCTACTCTATTCATCTCTATTTCACTCCATTCTATTCATTCCACACCATTCTACACTATTCTACTCTATTCTGCTCTACCTACCCTACTCTAACTCTAATCGATTCAACGCGATTCCTCTCCTTTTGTCTGCATTTGGCTCTATTCAGTTCTATTCGACTCTGCTCTACTCGTTTGTACTCTAGTCTACTCGTTTGTACTCTAGTCTACTCTTAGCTGATGTATTCTATTGTATGGTTTCTATCCTGTTCTATTCTACTCTATTCTACCGTACCTTATGCTACCCAACTCTAATCTATTCTCATCCATTTGATTGGATACGATTCGACCCATGTCGACGCGATTCGGCTCGATTTGGCTCTATTCTCACTCTATTCCCCTCTACTATACTCTAGTCTACTCTTTTCTGTATTCTTTCTGTATTGTTCTGTTCTCTTCTATTCTGTTTTATTCTGTTCTACTCTACTCTATTCTACCCAACCCTACCATACCCGAACCTCCCCTACTCTAATCTATTCAATTCCATATGATGAATTTTGACCCAATTCGGGTCATATCCTTTAGATTCGTGTCCATTTGGATCGAATAGTGTCGATTCAGCTTCATTCGGCTCCATTAGGCTCGATTCACTGGATTCGGCTCAGTTTGGCTTGATTTGGCTCAATTCCGCTCGATTCGGCCCTCTTCGGCACTATTTAGCTCTATTTGGATCTTTTCTACTCTCTTCGACGCCATTCGATTTCATCGCACCCCATTCTACTCCATTCTACACTATTCTACTCTACTGTACTCTAATTTACTGTAATTGATTCGATGGGATTCGACGTGATTTGCCTTGTTTCGTCTCCATTCGGCTCGATTTGACTCTATTCGACTCTGTTTACTCTACTCTCCTCTACTTTTTTCTACCCCATTCTATTGTATTCTTTCTCTTCTGTTCTACTGTGTTCCATTCTATTCTTCTCTATTCTATCCTACCCTACTCTAATCTGTTCTACTTGAGTCGTTTCCACGCATTTCGATGCGATTCGGCTCAAATCGGCTCCATTCCACTCCACTCATCCCCATTCAGTTCAAATCTGTTCGATTCGTCTCTAATCGGCTCCATTTGGCTCTAGTAAGATCTATTCGGCTCTAATAGGCTCTATTCAGCTCTATTCTCCTCTATTAGACTCTACTCAACTCTATTATCTCTTTTCGACTCCATTCGACTCCATTCTACAGCATTCTACTCCATCATACTCTATTCTCTATTCTATTGTCTTGTACTTTATGCGACTCTAAACAAAAATGTGTTTTTTAGAGTAGTAGTCTATTCTAATCGATTGGATGTGATTTGACTTGAATCGATGGGATTCAATGCAATCCGACGGGATTCGAAGCGATACGGCACGATTCCGCGGGATTCGGCACGACTCGTCTTGATTTCTATCGTTTCGGCTCTTTTTGGCTCTTTCTGGCTCTATTCGTTAATATGGAACTCTATTCTACTCTACTCTTCTATACTCTACACTACTCGACCCTATTCTATTCTTTCAGTTCTCTTCTGTTCTTTTCTACTGCATTCTATTCTACCCTACCCTACCCTACCTTACCCTACTGTAATCTGTTCGATTCTATGTGACACACTCGAAAGAGATTCGACCTGATTTAGGTCGTATCGGTTCGATTCAGCTCCTTTTCCTCCATTAGATTCAATTCGGTTCTACTCGGCTCTTTTCCGCTCTATTTGGCTCTGTTCAGCAGTATTCGACTCTATTTGTCTCTAGTCTACTCTACCCTACTTTTCTCTACTCTACTGTTTTCTTTCAGTTCTGTCGTAGTCTACCCTACCCTAACCTTACCTGCCCTACACTAATCTATTTGATTCGATTCAACACATTTCAACGCGATTCGACATGTTTCATCTTGATTCACCTCGAATTTGGTCGATTCGGGTGTATTCAGCTCTGTTCGGCTCTTTTCGGCTCTATTCACCTCTATTCAACTCTATTTCACTCTCTTCTACTCTACTTAATTCTATTCTATTCTTTCTGTTGTGTTCTCTTCTCTTCTCTTCTAAACCTCTCCTACCCTACCCCCCTCTACTCTAATCTATTCAATTCACTTCAATGCATTTCGACGCGATTCCATGTGATTAGGCTTGAATCGGCTCCATTTAGCTCTATTTGACTTGAATCGGGTCGATTCGGCTCGATTCAACCTTCTTCAGCCCTTTTTGGCTCTATTCAGCTCTTTTCTACTTTAATCGTCTCTATTTGGCTCCATTCGACTCCGTTCCACACGATTCGACTCCATTCTACTGCATGCTGCACTATTCTATTCTCTTCTACCCTACCCTACTCTTATCGATTTTAATCAATTTGATTCATTACGATTTGTCTCATTTCCTCTCCATTTGACTCGATTCAGCTTGAATTGGATCTATTCATCTATAGTCGGCACTGCTCGACTCTGACTATTCGACTCTGCTCAACTCTACTCCATTCTACTCTTTGTGTTCTCCTCTATTCTATTCTACTCTGCCCTAACCTACCGAATCCCAGCCTAACCTACACTACTCTAATCTATTCAATTTAATTGGATTCCATTCAATTCCATACCATTCTGCTCTATTTGACACAGTTCAATGTTATTCGGTGAGATTCCACGAGATTCGATGGGTTTTGGTTGGATTTCATGGGATTCAATGAAATTGGATGCAATAGGATGCGATTAGTTGTGATTTGGCTCAGTTTGGCCCGGTTCATTTTTTTGTCTCTATTTGGCTTGTTTCAGCTCCATTCGGCTACATTCAGCTCGAATCTGGTTGATTCGACTCGATTCGGCTCGATTTGGCTGGATTCGGCTGGATTTGGCCGTATGGGGCCCTGTTCGGCGCTATTCAGCTCTATTCCACTCTTTTCTGCTCTATTCATCTCTATTCGACTCCATTCGACTCCATTCCACACCATTCTCTTCCATTCTACACTATCCTATTCTACAGAACCCTACCCCACCGTACCCTATCCTAATCTATTCTATTCTGTTGTATCCTATTCTCTTTTTCTATTTTCCCTCTTCCATCCTATGCTACTCTACCATACCCTACACTAAACTAACCTACCCTGACCTATGCTGTTCTATTCTATTTTCTCTGTTCCACCGTATGCTACCCTACCCTACGGTACCCGACCGTACCGTACCCTACTACTTAGGAGTACTCAATAAGGGTAGTAATTAAGGGTACTAGTTAGGGCAAGGGTACTATTTCAGGCTACTACTTCATGCCAGGGTACTTGTTAAGGGTACTAGTTAAGCTAAGGTTTATTCGTTAATGGTACTAGTTCATGCCAGGGTAATAGTTAAGGGTACTTGTTAAGGCACTGGTACTTGTTGAGGGTACTGTTTGAGACAAGGGTCGTATTTCAGACTACTACTTAAGGCAAGGCTCCTAGTTCTGGGTACTAGTTAAGGCCAGGGTACTAGTTAAGGTAAGGCTACTAGATAAGGCTACTAGTTAAGGCAAGGCTGCTAGTTTAGGGTACAAACTCAGGGTACTTGTCAAGGCAAGGGTACTGTCCAAGGCTAGTTGTCGAGGCTACTGATCTATGCCCCTAGTCTAGCTGACTAGTCCAGCTTATGAGTCTATGCTACTACTCTAGCCTTTTCTTGTCTACTGTACCATAGTCTACCTTCATCTACCCCATCCTAAACTACCGTACCGTACCCTATTCTATTCTAATCTATTCGATTTGATTCGATTCAAAGCATTTCGATGCAATTGGACGCGATCGTGCTTGAATCGGCTCGATTCGGCTCGATTCGGCACCATCAGCTCCATTCAGCTCGATTCTGCTCGTTTCGACTCGATTTATCGCAGTGCAGCCTTATTCGGCCCTACTCGGCTCGATTCGACTGTTTTCTACTCTGTCTCTAGTCAACCCCATTTGGCTCCATTCTACTCCTTTCTACACTATTCTACTCTCTTCTTTTCTACCCTACCCTACCCTCCTCTAATCTATTCTAACGGATTCGATTGGACGCGGTTCGAAGCAATTCGACACGATTCATCTTGTTTTGTTTCCATTTGGCTCGATTCGGCTCGAATTGGCTCTATTCAGCTATATACTGCACTATTTGTCTCTATTCGACTCAATTCTACTCTACTCTTCTCTACTTTTCTTTGCTCTACTCTACTGTACTATATTCTATTCTTTCTCTTCAGTACTGTTCTATTCTATTCTACCCTCCACTCCCCTCCCCTCCCCTTCTCTAATCTGTTTGATTCGATTTCATTTGACACATTTCCACGCGATTCGAAGTGATTAGGCTTGAATCAGCTCAATTCGGTTCGAATCGGCTCTATTCAGCTCGATTTCGCTCCATTCATCTCGATTTGGCTCAGATTGGGTCGATTCTGCTCGATTAGGCCTTCTTTGGTCCTATTCGGCCCTATCCTGCTCTATTCCACTGTTTTCTACTCTATTCATCTCTATCCGTCTCTATTCGACTCCTTTCAACTCCATTCTATTCCATTCCACACCATTCTCTCCTATTCTCTTGTACTCTGTTCTATTCTACCCTACCCTACCCTACTGCACCCCACCCAGAACTACCCTACTTTAATCTATTCAATTCAGTTCGACGTGATTTGATGGGACTCGACGGAATTTGACGAGATCTGAAGGGATTCAATGGGATTGGAAGACATTTGAAGAGATTCCATGCGACTCGACGTGATTCAGCAGGATTCTATGAGATTCGATGTAATTCGAAGTTAATCGATGTGATACGAAGCGATTCGGCGTGATTCGATGACATTCGACGTAATTTGACGCGATTCGACTCGATTTGACCCAAAGTGATGTGATTCGATGGGATTCGATGGGCTACGACTCTATTCAGCTACAGTCGGTGTGATTCTGCTTGATTCAGCTCGATTAGGTGCTTTTCGGCACTATACGGCTCTTTTCAGCTGTATTCACCTCCATTCAGCTCTATCCGTCTCTATTCCGTCTATTCGACTCTACTCTTTTCCAATCTATTCCATTCTTTACATTCTGCTCTAATCGCTTCTATTCTACTCTAGTCTATTCTACCCTCCCCTCCCCTTCTCTAATCTATACGTTTTGATTCGATTTTACGAAGTTAACGTGATTCGGATCGATTTGGCTCTCTTCGGCTCAATTAGGCTCCATTTGGCTCGTTTTGGATTGAATCGCTTCGATTCTGCTCGAATCGGCCTTATTGGCCCTATTCTGCTCTATTTGACTCTTTTCTACTCTATTCATCTCTATTTCACTCCATTCTATTCATTCCACACCATTCTACACTATTCTACTCTATTCTGCTCTACCTACCCTACTCTAACTCTAATCGATTCAACGCGATTCCTCTCCTTTTGTCTGCATTTGGCTCTATTCAGTTCTATTCGACTCTGCTCTACTCGTTTGTACTCTAGTCTACTCGTTTGTACTCTAGTCTACTCTTAGCTGATGTATTCTATTGTATGGTTTCTATCCTGTTCTATTCTACTCTATTCTACCGTACCTTATGCTACCCAACTCTAATCTATTCTCATCCATTTGATTGGATACGATTCGACCCATTTCGACGCGATTCGGCTCGATTTGGCTCTATTCTCACTCTATTCCCCTCTACTATACTCTAGTCTACTCTTTTCTGTATTCTTTCTGTATTGTTCTGTTCTCTTCTATTCTGTTTTATTCTGTTCTACTCTACTCTATTCTACCCAACCCTACCATACCCGAACCTCCCCTACTCTAATCTATTCAATTCCATATGATGAATTTTGACCCAATTCGGGTCATATCCTTTAGATTCGTGTCCATTTGGATCGAATAGTGTCGATTCAGCTTCATTCGGCTCCATTAGGCTCGATTCACTGGATTCGGCTCAGTTTGGCTTGATTTGGCTCAATTCCGCTCGATTCGGCCCTCTTCGGCACTATTTAGCTCTATTTGGATCTTTTCTACTCTCTTCGACGCCATTCGATTTCATCGCACCCCATTCTACTCCATTCTACACTATTCTACTCTACTGTACTCTAATTTACTGTAATTGATTCGATGGGATTCGACGTGATTTGCCTTGTTTCGTCTCCATTCGGCTCGATTTGACTCTATTCGACTCTGTTTACTCTACTCTCCTCTACTTTTTCTACCCCATTCTATTGTATTCTTTCTCTTCTGTTCTACTGTGTTCCATTCTATTCTTCTCTATTCTATCCTACCCTACTCTAATCTGTTCTACTTGAGTCGTTTCCACGCATTTCGATGCGATTCGGCTCAAATCGGCTCCATTCCACTCCACTCATCCCCATTCAGTTCAAATCTGTTCGATTCGGCTCTAATCGGCTCCATTTGGCTCTAGTAAGATCTATTCGGCTCTAATAGGCTCTATTCAGCTCTATTCTCCTCTATTAGACTCTACTCAACTCTATTATCTCTTTTCGACTCCATTCGACTCCATTCTACAGCATTCTACTCCATCATACTCTATTCTCTATTCTATTGTCTTGTACTTTATGCGACTCTAAACAAAAATGTGTTTTTTAGAGTAGTAGTCTATTCTAATCGATTGGATGTGATTTGACTTGAATCGATGGGATTCAATGCAATCCGACGGGATTCGAAGCGATACGGCACGATTCCGCGGGATTCGGCACGACTCGTCTTGATTTCTATCGTTTCGGCTCTTTTTGGCTCTTTCTGGCTCTATTCGTTAATATGGAACTCTATTCTACTCTACTCTTCTATACTCTACACTACTCGACCCTATTCTATTCTTTCAGTTCTCTTCTGTTCTTTTCTACTGCATTCTATTCTACCCTACCCTACCCTACCTTACCCTACTGTAATCTGTTCGATTCTATGTGACACACTCGAAAGAGATTCGACCTGATTTAGGTCGTATCGGTTCGATTCAGCTCCTTTTCCTCCATTAGATTCAATTCGGTTCTACTCGGCTCTTTTCCGCTCTATTTGGCTCTGTTCAGCAGTATTCGACTCTATTTGTCTCTAGTCTACTCTACCCTACTTTTCTCTACTGTTTTCTTTCAGTTCTGTCGTAGTCTACCCTACCCTAACCTTACCTGCCCTACACTAATCTATTTGATTCGATTCAACACATTTCAACGCGATTCGACATGTTTCATCTTGATTCACCTCGAATTTGGTCGATTCGGGTGTATTCAGCTCTGTTCGGCTCTTTTCGGCTCTATTCACCTCTATTCAACTCTATTTCACTCTCTTCTACTCTACTTAATTCTATTCTATTCTTTCTGTTGTGTTCTCTTCTCTTCTCTTCTAAACCTCTCCTACCCTACCCCCCTCTACTCTAATCTATTCAATTCACTTCAATGCATTTCGACGCGATTCCATGTGATTAGGCTTGAATCGGCTCCATTTAGCTCTATTTGACTTGAATCGGGTCGATTCGGCTCGATTCAACCTTCTTCAGCCCTTTTTGGCTCTATTCAGCTCTTTTCTACTTTAATCGTCTCTATTTGGCTCCATTCGACTCCGTTCCACACGATTCGACTCCATTCTACTGCATGCTGCACTATTCTATTCTCTTCTACCCTACCCTACTCTTATCGATTTTAATCAATTTGATTCATTACGATTTGTCTCATTTCCTCTCCATTTGACTCGATTCAGCTTGAATTGGATCTATTCATCTATAGTCGGCACTGCTCGACTCTGACTATTCGACTCTGCTCAACTCTACTCCATTCTACTCTTTGTGTTCTCCTCTATTCTATTCTACTCTGCCCTAACCTACCGAATCCCAGCCTAACCTACACTACTCTAATCTATTCAATTTAATTGGATTCCATTCAATTCCATACCATTCTGCTCTATTTGACACAGTTCAATGTTATTCGGTGAGATTCCACGAGATTCGATGGGTTTTGGTTGGATTTCATGGGATTCAATGAAATTGGATGCAATAGGATGCGATTAGTTGTGATTTGGCTCAGTTTGGCCCGGTTCATTTTTTTGTCTCTATTTGGCTTGTTTCAGCTCCATTCGGCTACATTCAGCTCGAATCTGGTTGATTCGACTCGATTCGGCTCGATTTGGCTGGATTCGGCTGGATTTGGCCGTATGGGGCCCTGTTCGGCGCTATTCAGCTCTATTCCACTCTTTTCTGCTCTATTCATCTCTATTCGACTCCATTCGACTCCATTCCACACCATTCTCTTCCATTCTACACTATCCTATTCTACAGAACCCTACCCCACCGTACCCTATCCTAATCTATTCTATTCTGTTGTATCCTATTCTCTTTTTCTATTTTCCCTCTTCCATCCTATGCTACTCTACCATACCCTACACTAAACTAACCTACCCTGACCTATGCTGTTCTATTCTATTTTCTCTGTTCCACCGTATGCTACCCTACCCTACGGTACCCGACCGTACCGTACCCTACTACTTAGGAGTACTCAATAAGGGTAGTAATTAAGGGTACTAGTTAGGGCAAGGGTACTATTTCAGGCTACTACTTCATGCCAGGGTACTTGTTAAGGGTACTAGTTAAGCTAAGGTTTATTCGTTAATGGTACTAGTTCATGCCAGGGTAATAGTTAAGGGTACTTGTTAAGGCACTGGTACTTGTTGAGGGTACTGTTTGAGACAAGGGTCGTATTTCAGACTACTACTTAAGGCAAGGCTCCTAGTTCTGGGTACTAGTTAAGGCCAGGGTACTAGTTAAGGTAAGGCTACTAGATAAGGCTACTAGTTAAGGCAAGGCTGCTAGTTTAGGGTACAAACTCAGGGTACTTGTCAAGGCAAGGGTACTGTCCAAGGCTAGTTGTCGAGGCTACTGATCTATGCCCCTAGTCTAGCTGACTAGTCCAGCTTATGAGTCTATGCTACTACTCTAGCCTTTTCTTGTCTACTGTACCATAGTCTACCTTCATCTACCCCATCCTAAACTACCGTACCGTACCCTATTCTATTCTAATCTATTCGATTTGATTCGATTCAAAGCATTTCGATGCAATTGGACGCGATCGTGCTTGAATCGGCTCGATTCGGCTCGATTCGGCACCATCAGCTCCATTCAGCTCGATTCTGCTCGTTTCGACTCGATTTATCGCAGTGCAGCCTTATTCGGCCCTACTCGGCTCGATTCGACTGTTTTCTACTCTGTCTCTAGTCAACCCCATTTGGCTCCATTCTACTCCTTTCTACACTATTCTACTCTCTTCTTTTCTACCCTACCCTACCCTCCTCTAATCTATTCTAACGGATTCGATTGGACGCGGTTCGAAGCAATTCGACACGATTCATCTTGTTTTGTTTCCATTTGGCTCGATTCGGCTCGAATTGGCTCTATTCAGCTATATACTGCACTATTTGTCTCTATTCGACTCAATTCTACTCTACTCTTCTCTACTTTTCTTTGCTCTACTCTACTGTACTATATTCTATTCTTTCTCTTCAGTACTGTTCTATTCTATTCTACCCTCCACTCCCCTCCCCTCCCCTTCTCTAATCTGTTTGATTCGATTTCATTTGACACATTTCCACGCGATTCGAAGTGATTAGGCTTGAATCAGCTCAATTCGGTTCGAATCGGCTCTATTCAGCTCGATTTCGCTCCATTCATCTCGATTTGGCTCAGATTGGGTCGATTCTGCTCGATTAGGCCTTCTTTGGTCCTATTCGGCCCTATCCTGCTCTATTCCACTGTTTTCTACTCTATTCATCTCTATCCGTCTCTATTCGACTCCTTTCAACTCCATTCTATTCCATTCCACACCATTCTCTCCTATTCTCTTGTACTCTGTTCTATTCTACCCTACCCTACCCTACTGCACCCCACCCAGAACTACCCTACTTTAATCTATTCAATTCAGTTCGACGTGATTTGATGGGACTCGACGGAATTTGACGAGATCTGAAGGGATTCAATGGGATTGGAAGACATTTGAAGAGATTCCATGCGACTCGACGTGATTCAGCAGGATTCTATGAGATTCGATGTAATTCGAAGTTAATCGATGTGATACGAAGCGATTCGGCGTGATTCGATGACATTCGACGTAATTTGACGCGATTCGACTCGATTTGACCCAAAGTGATGTGATTCGATGGGATTCGATGGGCTACGACTCTATTCAGCTACAGTCGGTGTGATTCTGCTTGATTCAGCTCGATTAGGTGCTTTTCGGCACTATACGGCTCTTTTCAGCTGTATTCACCTCCATTCAGCTCTATCCATCTCTATTCCGTCTATTCGACTCTACTCTTTTCCAATCTATTCCATTCTTTACATTCTGCTCTAATCGCTTCTATTCTACTCTAGTCTATTCTACCCTCCCCTCCCCTTCTCTAATCTATACGTTTTGATTCGATTTTACGAAGTTAACGTGATTCGGATCGATTTGGCTCTCTTCGGCTCAATTAGGCTCCATTTGGCTCGTTTTGGATTGAATCGCTTCGATTCTGCTCGAATCGGCCTTATTGGCCCTATTCTGCTCTATTTGACTCTTTTCTACTCTATTCATCTCTATTTCACTCCATTCTATTCATTCCACACCATTCTACACTATTCTACTCTATTCTGCTCTACCTACCCTACTCTAACTCTAATCGATTCAACGCGATTCCTCTCCTTTTGTCTGCATTTGGCTCTATTCAGTTCTATTCGACTCTGCTCTACTCGTTTGTACTCTAGTCTACTCGTTTGTACTCTAGTCTACTCTTAGCTGATGTATTCTATTGTATGGTTTCTATCCTGTTCTATTCTACTCTATTCTACCGTACCTTATGCTACCCAACTCTAATCTATTCTCATCCATTTGATTGGATACGATTCGACCCATTTCGACGCGATTCGGCTCGATTTGGCTCTATTCTCACTCTATTCCCCTCTACTATACTCTAGTCTACTCTTTTCTGTATTGTTTCTGTATTGTTCTGTTCTCTTCTATTCTGTTTTATTCTGTTCTACTCTACTCTATTCTACCCAACCCTACCATACCCGAACCTCCCCTACTCTAATCTATTCAATTCCATATGATGAATTTTGACCCAATTCGGGTCATATCCTTTAGATTCGTGTCCATTTGGATCGAATAGTGTCGATTCAGCTTCATTCGGCTCCATTAGGCTCGATTCACTGGATTCGGCTCAGTTTGGCTTGATTTGGCTCAATTCCGCTCGATTCGGCCCTCTTCGGCACTATTTAGCTCTATTTGGATCTTTTCTACTCTCTTCGACGCCATTCGATTTCATCGCACCCCATTCTACTCCATTCTACACTATTCTACTCTACTGTACTCTAATTTACTGTAATTGATTCGATGGGATTCGACGTGATTTGCCTTGTTTCGTCTCCATTCGGCTCGATTTGACTCTATTCGACTCTGTTTACTCTACTCTCCTCTACTTTTTCTACCCCATTCTATTGTATTCTTTCTCTTCTGTTCTACTGTGTTCCATTCTATTCTTCTCTATTCTATCCTACCCTACTCTAATCTGTTCTACTTGAGTCGTTTCCACGCATTTCGATGCGATTCGGCTCAAATCGGCTCCATTCCACTCCACTCATCCCCATTCAGTTCAAATCTGTTCGATTCGGCTCTAATCGGCTCCATTTGGCTCTAGTAAGATCTATTCGGCTCTAATAGGCTCTATTCAGCTCTATTCTCCTCTATTAGACTCTACTCAACTCTATTATCTCTTTTCGACTCCATTCGACTCCATTCTACAGCATTCTACTCCATCATACTCTATTCTCTATTCTATTGTCTTGTACTTTATGCGACTCTAAACAAAAATGTGTTTTTTAGAGTAGTAGTCTATTCTAATCGATTGGATGTGATTTGACTTGAATCGATGGGATTCAATGCAATCCGACGGGATTCGAAGCGATACGGCACGATTCCGCGGGATTCGGCACGACTCGTCTTGATTTCTATCGTTTCGGCTCTTTTTGGCTCTTTCTGGCTCTATTCGTTAATATGGAACTCTATTCTACTCTACTCTTCTGTACTCTACACTACTCGACCCTATTCTATTCTTTCAGTTCTCTTCTGTTCTTTTCTACTGCATTCTATTCTACCCTACCCTACCCTACCTTACCCTACTGTAATCTGTTCGATTCTATGTGACACACTCGAAAGAGATTCGACCTGATTTAGGTCGTATCGGTTCGATTCAGCTCCTTTTCCTCCATTAGATTCAATTCGGTTCTACTCGGCTCTTTTCCGCTCTATTTGGCTCTGTTCAGCAGTATTCGACTCTATTTGTCTCTAGTCTACTCTACCCTACTTTTCTCTACTCTACTGTTTTCTTTCAGTTCTGTCGTAGTCTACCCTACCCTAACCTTACCTGCCCTACACTAATCTATTTGATTCGATTCAACACATTTCAACGCGATTCGACATGTTTCATCTTGATTCACCTCGAATTTGGTCGATTCGGGTGTATTCAGCTCTGTTCGGCTCTTTTCGGCTCTATTCACCTCTATTCAACTCTATTTCACTCTCTTCTACTCTACTTAATTCTATTCTATTCTTTCTGTTGTGTTCTCTTCTCTTCTCTTCTAAACCTCTCCTACCCTACCCCCCTCTACTCTAATCTATTCAATTCACTTCAATGCATTTCGACGCGATTCCATGTGATTAGGCTTGAATCGGCTCCATTTAGCTCTATTTGTCTTGAATCGGGTCGATTCGGCTCAATTCAGCATAGTTAGGCTCGATTCAACCTTCTTCAGCCCTTTTTGGCTCTGTTCAGCTCTTTTCTACTTTAATCGTCTCTATTTGGCTCCATTCGACTCCGTTCCACACGATTCGACTCCATTCTACTGCATTCTGCACTATTCTATTCTCTTCTACCCTACCCTACTCTTATCGATTTTAATCAATTTGATTCATTACGATTTGTCTCATTTCCTCTCCATTTGACTCGATTCAGCTTGAATTGGATCTATTCATCTATAGTCGGCACTGCTCGACTCTGACTATTCGACTCTGCTCAACTCTACTCCATTCTACTCTTTGTGTTCTCCTCTATTCTATTCTACTCTGCCCTAACCTACCGAATCCCAGCCTAACCTACACTACTCTAATCTATTCAATTTAATTGGATTCCATTCAATTCCATACCATTCTGCTCTATTTGACACAGTTCAATGTTATTCGGTGAGATTCCACGAGATTCGATGGATTTTGGTTGGATTTCATGGGATTCAATGAAATTGGATGCAATAGGATGCGATTAGTTGTGATTTGGCTCAGTTTGGCCCGGTTCATTTTTTTGTCTCTATTTGGCTTGTTTCAGCTCCATTCGGCTACATTCAGCTCGAATCTGGTTGATTCGACTCGATTCGGCTCGATTTGGCTGGATTCGGCTGGATTTGGCCGTATGGGGCCCTGTTCGGCGCTATTCAGCTCTATTCCACTCTTTTCTGCTCTATTCATCTCTATTCGACTCCATTCGACTCCATTCCACACCATTCTCTTCCATTCTACACTATCCTATTCTACAGAACCCTACCCCACCGTACCCTATCCTAATCTATTCTATTCTGTTGTATCCTATTCTCTTTTTCTATTTTCCCTCTTCCATCCTATGCTACTCTACCATACCCTACACTAAACTAACCTACCCTGACCTATGCTGTTCTATTCTATTTTCTCTGTTCCACCGTATGCTACCCTACCCTACGGTACCCGACCGTACCGTACCCTACTACTTAGGAGTACTCAATAAGGGTAGTAATTAAGGGTACTAGTTAGGGCAAGGGTACTATTTCAGGCTACTACTTCATGCCAGGGTACTTGTTAAGGGTACTAGTTAAGCTAAGGTTTATTCGTTAATGGTACTAGTTCATGCCAGGGTAATAGTTAAGGGTACTTGTTAAGGCACTGGTACTTGTTGAGGGTACTGTTTGAGACAAGGGTCGTATTTCAGACTACTACTTAAGGCAAGGCTCCTAGTTCTGGGTACTAGTTAAGGCCAGGGTACTAGTTAAGGTAAGGCTACTAGATAAGGCTACTAGTTAAGGCAAGGCTGCTAGTTTAGGGTACAAACTCAGGGTACTTGTCAAGGCAAGGGTACTGTCCAAGGCTAGTTGTCGAGGCTACTGATCTATGCCCCTAGTCTAGCTGACTAGTCCAGCTTATGAGTCTATGCTACTACTCTAGCCTTTTCTTGTCTACTGTACCATAGTCTACCTTCATCTACCCCATCCTAAACTACCGTACCGTACCCTATTCTATTCTAATCTATTCGATTTGATTCGATTCAAAGCATTTCGATGCAATTGGACGCGATCGTGCTTGAATCGGCTCGATTCGGCTCGATTCGGCACCATCAGCTCCATTCAGCTCGATTCTGCTCGTTTCGACTCGATTTATCGCAGTGCAGCCTTATTCGGCCCTACTCGGCTCGATTCGACTGTTTTCTACTCTGTCTCTAGTCAACCCCATTTGGCTCCATTCTACTCCTTTCTACACTATTCTACTCTCTTCTTTTCTACCCTACCCTACCCTCCTCTAATCTATTCTAACGGATTCGATTGGACGCGGTTCGAAGCAATTCGACACGATTCATCTTGTTTTGTTTCCATTTGGCTCGATTCGGCTCGAATTGGCTCTATTCAGCTATATACTGCACTATTTGTCTCTATTCGACTCAATTCTACTCTACTCTTCTCTACTTTTCTTTGCTCTACTCTACTGTACTATATTCTATTCTTTCTCTTCAGTACTGTTCTATTCTATTCTACCCTCCACTCCCCTCCCCTCCCCTTCTCTAATCTGTTTGATTCGATTTCATTTGACACATTTCCACGCGATTCGAAGTGATTAGGCTTGAATCAGCTCAATTCGGTTCGAATCGGCTCTATTCAGCTCGATTTCGCTCCATTCATCTCGATTTGGCTCAGATTGGGTCGATTCTGCTCGATTAGGCCTTCTTTGGTCCTATTCGGCCCTATCCTGCTCTATTCCACTGTTTTCTACTCTATTCATCTCTATCCGTCTCTATTCGACTCCTTTCAACTCCATTCTATTCCATTCCACACCATTCTCTCCTATTCTCTTGTACTCTGTTCTATTCTACCCTACCCTACCCTACTGCACCCCACCCAGAACTACCCTACTTTAATCTATTCAATTCAGTTCGACGTGATTTGATGGGACTCGACGGAATTTGACGAGATCTGAAGGGATTCAATGGGATTGGAAGACATTTGAAGAGATTCCATGCGACTCGACGTGATTCAGCAGGATTCTATGAGATTCGATGTAATTCGAAGTTAATCGATGTGATACGAAGCGATTCGGCGTGATTCGATGACATTCGACGTAATTTGACGCGATTCGACTCGATTTGACCCAAAGTGATGTGATTCGATGGGATTCGATGGGCTACGACTCTATTCAGCTACAGTCGGTGTGATTCTGCTTGATTCAGCTCGATTAGGTGCTTTTCGGCACTATACGGCTCTTTTCAGCTGTATTCACCTCCATTCAGCTCTATCCGTCTCTATTCCGTCTATTCGACTCTACTCTTTTCCAATCTATTCCATTCTTTACATTCTGCTCTAATCGCTTCTATTCTACTCTAGTCTATTCTACCCTCCCCTCCCCTTCTCTAATCTATACGTTTTGATTCGATTTTACGAAGTTAACGTGATTCGGATCGATTTGGCTCTCTTCGGCTCAATTAGGCTCCATTTGGCTCGTTTTGGATTGAATCGCTTCGATTCTGCTCGAATCGGCCTTATTGGCCCTATTCTGCTCTATTTGACTCTTTTCTACTCTATTCATCTCTATTTCACTCCATTCTATTCATTCCACACCATTCTACACTATTCTACTCTATTCTGCTCTACCTACCCTACTCTAACTCTAATCGATTCAACGCGATTCCTCTCCTTTTGTCTGCATTTGGCTCTATTCAGTTCTATTCGACTCTGCTCTACTCGTTTGTACTCTAGTCTACTCTTAGCTGATGTATTCTATTGTATGGTTTCTATCCTGTTCTATTCTACTCTATTCTACCGTACCTTATGCTACCCAACTCTAATCTATTCTCATCCATTTGATTGGATACGATTCGACCCATTTCGACGCGATTCGGCTCGATTTGGCTCTATTCTCACTCTATTCCCCTCTACTATACTCTAGTCTACTCTTTTCTGTATTCTTTCTGTATTGTTCTGTTCTCTTCTATTCTGTTTTATTCTGTTCTACTCTACTCTATTCTACCCAACCCTACCATACCCGAACCTCCCCTACTCTAATCTATTCAATTCCATATGATGAATTTTGACCCAATTCGGGTTATATCCTTTAGATTCGTGTCCATTTGGATCGAATAGTGTCGATTCAGCTTCATTCGGCTCCATTAGGCTCGATTCACTGGATTCGGCTCAGTTTGGCTTGATTTGGCTCAATTCCGCTCGATTCGGCCCTCTTCGGCACTATTTAGCTCTATTTGGATCTTTTCTACTCTCTTCGACGCCATTCGATTTCATCGCACCCCATTCTACTCCATTCTACACTATTCTACTCTACTGTACTCTAATTTACTGTAATTGATTCGATGGGATTCGACGTGATTTGCCTTGTTTCGTCTCCATTCGGCTCGATTTGACTCTATTCGACTCTGTTTACTCTACTCTCCTCTACTTTTTCTACCCCATTCTATTGTATTCTTTCTCTTCTGTTCTACTGTGTTCCATTCTATTCTTCTCTATTCTATCCTACCCTACTCTAATCTGTTCTACTTGAGTCGTTTCCACGCATTTCGATGCGATTCGGCTCAAATCGGCTCCATTCCACTCCACTCATCCCCATTCAGTTCAAATCTGTTCGATTCGGCTCTAATCGGCTCCATTTGGCTCTAGTAAGATCTATTCGGCTCTAATAGGCTCTATTCAGCTCTATTCTCCTCTATTAGACTCTACTCAACTCTATTATCTCTTTTCGACTCCATTCGACTCCATTCTACAGCATTCTACTCCATCATACTCTATTCTCTATTCTATTGTCTTGTACTTTATGCGACTCTAAACAAAAATGTGTTTTTTAGAGTAGTAGTCTATTCTAATCGATTGGATTGGATTTGACTTGAATCGATGGGATTCAATGCAATCCGACGGGATTCGAAGCGATACGGCACGATTCCGCGGGATTCGGCACGACTCGTCTTGATTTCTATCGTTTCGGCTCTTTTTGGCTCTTTCTGGCTCTATTCGTTAATATGGAACTCTATTCTACTCTACTCTTCTGTACTCTACACTACTCGACCCTATTCTATTCTTTCAGTTCTCTTCTGTTCTTTTCTACTGCATTCTATTCTACCCTACCCTACCCTACCTTACCCTACTGTAATCTGTTCGATTCTATGTGACACACTCGAAAGAGATTCGACCTGATTTAGGTCGTATCGGTTCGATTCAGCTCCTTTTCCTCCATTAGATTCAATTCGGTTCTACTCGGCTCTTTTCCGCTCTATTTGGCTCTGTTCAGCAGTATTCGACTCTATTTGTCTCTAGTCTACTCTACCCTACTTTTCTCTACTCTACTGTTTTCTTTCAGTTCTGTCGTAGTCTACCCTACCCTAACCTTACCTGCCCTACACTAATCTATTTGATTCGATTCAACACATTTCAACGCGATTCGACATGTTTCATCTTGATTCACCTCGAATTTGGTCGATTCGGGTGTATTCAGCTCTGTTCGGCTCTTTTCGGCTCTATTCACCTCTATTCAACTCTATTTCACTCTCTTCTACTCTACTTAATTCTATTCTATTCTTTCTGTTGTGTTCTCTTCTCTTCTCTTCTAAACCTCTCCTACCCTACCCCCCTCTACTCTAATCTATTCAATTCACTTCAATGCATTTCGACGCGATTCCATGTGATTAGGCTTGAATCGGCTCCATTTAGCTCTATTTGACTTGAATCGGGTCGATTCGGCTCGATTCAACCTTCTTCAGCCCTTTTTGGCTCTATTCAGCTCTTTTCTACTTTAATCGTCTCTATTTGGCTCCATTCGACTCCGTTCCACACGATTCGACTCCATTCTACTGCATTCTGCACTATTCTATTCTCTTCTACCCTACCCTACTCTTATCGATTTTAATCAATTTGATTCATTACGATTTGTCTCATTTCCTCTCCATTTGACTCGATTCAGCTTGAATTGGATCTATTCATCTATAGTCGGCACTGCTCGACTCTGACTATTCGACTCTGCTCAACTCTACTCCATTCTACTCTTTGTGTTCTCCTCTATTCTATTCTACTCTGCCCTAACCTACCGAATCCCAGCCTAACCTACACTACTCTAATCTATTCAATTTAATTGGATTCCATTCAATTCCATACCATTCTGCTCTATTTGACACAGTTCAATGTTATTCGGTGAGATTCCACGAGATTCGATGGGTTTTGGTTGGATTTCATGGGATTCAATGAAATTGGATGCAATAGGATGCGATTAGTTGTGATTTGGCTCAGTTTGGCCCGGTTCATTTTTTTGTCTCTATTTGGCTTGTTTCAGCTCCATTCGGCTACATTCAGCTCGAATCTGGTTGATTCGACTCGATTCGGCTCGATTTGGCTGGATTCGGCTGGATTTGGCCGTATGGGGCCCTGTTCGGCGCTATTCAGCTCTATTCCACTCTTTTCTGCTCTATTCATCTCTATTCGACTCCATTCGACTCCATTCCACACCATTCTCTTCCATTCTACACTATCCTATTCTACAGAACCCTACCCCACCGTACCCTATCCTAATCTATTCTATTCTGTTGTATCCTATTCTCTTTTTCTATTTTCCCTCTTCCATCCTATGCTACTCTACCATACCCTACACTAAACTAACCTACCCTGACCTATGCTGTTCTATTCTATTTTCTCTGTTCCACCGTATGCTACCCTACCCTACGGTACCCGACCGTACCGTACCCTACTACTTAGGAGTACTCAATAAGGGTAGTAATTAAGGGTACTAGTTAGGGCAAGGGTACTATTTCAGGCTACTACTTCATGCCAGGGTACTTGTTAAGGGTACTAGTTAAGCTAAGGTTTATTCGTTAATGGTACTAGTTCATGCCAGGGTAATAGTTAAGGGTACTTGTTAAGGCACTGGTACTTGTTGAGGGTACTGTTTGAGACAAGGGTCGTATTTCAGACTACTACTTAAGGCAAGGCTCCTAGTTCTGGGTACTAGTTAAGGCCAGGGTACTAGTTAAGGTAAGGCTACTAGATAAGGCTACTAGTTAAGGCAAGGCTGCTAGTTTAGGGTACAAACTCAGGGTACTTGTCAAGGCAAGGGTACTGTCCAAGGCTAGTTGTCGAGGCTACTGATCTATGCCCCTAGTCTAGCTGACTAGTCCAGCTTATGAGTCTATGCTACTACTCTAGCCTTTTCTTGTCTACTGTACCATAGTCTACCTTCATCTACCCCATCCTAAACTACCGTACCGTACCCTATTCTATTCTAATCTATTCGATTTGATTCGATTCAAAGCATTTCGATGCAATTGGACGCGATCGTGCTTGAATCGGCTCGATTCGGCTCGATTCGGCACCATCAGCTCCATTCAGCTCGATTCTGCTCGTTTCGACTCGATTTATCGCAGTGCAGCCTTATTCGGCCCTACTCGGCTCGATTCGACTGTTTTCTACTCTGTCTCTAGTCAACCCCATTTGGCTCCATTCTACTCCTTTCTACACTATTCTACTCTCTTCTTTTCTACCCTACCCTACCCTCCTCTAATCTATTCTAACGGATTCGATTGGACGCGGTTCGAAGCAATTCGACACGATTCATCTTGTTTTGTTTCCATTTGGCTCGATTCGGCTCGAATTGGCTCTATTCAGCTATATACTGCACTATTTGTCTCTATTCGACTCAATTCTACTCTACTCTTCTCTACTTTTCTTTGCTCTACTCTACTGTACTATATTCTATTCTTTCTCTTCAGTACTGTTCTATTCTATTCTACCCTCCACTCCCCTCCCCTCCCCTTCTCTAATCTGTTTGATTCGATTTCATTTGACACATTTCCACGCGATTCGAAGTGATTAGGCTTGAATCAGCTCAATTCGGTTCGAATCGGCTCTATTCAGCTCGATTTCGCTCCATTCATCTCGATTTGGCTCAGATTGGGTCGATTCTGCTCGATTAGGCCTTCTTTGGTCCTATTCGGCCCTATCCTGCTCTATTCCACTGTTTTCTACTCTATTCATCTCTATCCGTCTCTATTCGACTCCTTTCAACTCCATTCTATTCCATTCCACACCATTCTCTCCTATTCTCTTGTACTCTGTTCTATTCTACCCTACCCTACCCTACTGCACCCCACCCAGAACTACCCTACTTTAATCTATTCAATTCAGTTCGACGTGATTTGATGGGACTCGACGGAATTTGACGAGATCTGAAGGGATTCAATGGGATTGGAAGACATTTGAAGAGATTCCATGCGACTCGACGTGATTCAGCAGGATTCTATGAGATTCGATGTAATTCGAAGTTAATCGATGTGATACGAAGCGATTCGGCGTGATTCGATGACATTCGACGTAATTTGACGCGATTCGACTCGATTTGACCCAAAGTGATGTGATTCGATGGGATTCGATGGGCTACGACTCTATTCAGCTACAGTCGGTGTGATTCTGCTTGATTCAGCTCGATTAGGTGCTTTTCGGCACTATACGGCTCTTTTCAGCTGTATTCACCTCCATTCAGCTCTATCCGTCTCTATTCCGTCTATTCGACTCTACTCTTTTCCAATCTATTCCATTCTTTACATTCTGCTCTAATCGCTTCTATTCTACTCTAGTCTATTCTACCCTCCCCTCCCCTTCTCTAATCTATACGTTTTGATTCGATTTTACGAAGTTAACGTGATTCGGATCGATTTGGCTCTCTTCGGCTCAATTAGGCTCCATTTGGCTCGTTTTGGATTGAATCGCTTCGATTCTGCTCGAATCGGCCTTATTGGCCCTATTCTGCTCTATTTGACTCTTTTCTACTCTATTCATCTCTATTTCACTCCATTCTATTCATTCCACACCATTCTACACTATTCTACTCTATTCTGCTCTACCTACCCTACTCTAACTCTAATCGATTCAACGCGATTCCTCTCCTTTTGTCTGCATTTGGCTCTATTCAGTTCTATTCGACTCTGCTCTACTCGTTTGTACTCTAGTCTACTCGTTTGTACTCTAGTCTACTCTTAGCTGATGTATTCTATTGTATGGTTTCTATCCTGTTCTATTCTACTCTATTCTACCGTACCTTATGCTACCCAACTCTAATCTATTCTCATCCATTTGATTGGATACGATTCGACCCATTTCGACGCGATTCGGCTCGATTTGGCTCTATTCTCACTCTATTCCCCTCTACTATACTCTAGTCTACTCTTTTCTGTATTCTTTCTGTATTGTTCTGTTCTCTTCTATTCTGTTTTATTCTGTTCTACTCTACTCTATTCTACCCAACCCTACCATACCCGAACCTCCCCTACTCTAATCTATTCAATTCCATATGATGAATTTTGACCCAATTCGGGTCATATCCTTTAGATTCGTGTCCATTTGGATCGAATAGTGTCGATTCAGCTTCATTCGGCTCCATTAGGCTCGATTCACTGGATTCGGCTCAGTTTGGCTTGATTTGGCTCAATTCCGCTCGATTCGGCCCTCTTCGGCACTATTTAGCTCTATTTGGATCTTTTCTACTCTCTTCGACGCCATTCGATTTCATCGCACCCCATTCTACTCCATTCTACACTATTCTACTCTACTGTACTCTAATTTACTGTAATTGATTCGATGGGATTCGACGTGATTTGCCTTGTTTCGTCTCCATTCGGCTCGATTTGACTCTATTCGACTCTGTTTACTCTACTCTCCTCTACTTTTTCTACCCCATTCTATTGTATTCTTTCTCTTCTGTTCTACTGTGTTCCATTCTATTCTTCTCTATTCTATCCTACCCTACTCTAATCTGTTCTACTTGAGTCGTTTCCACGCATTTCGATGCGATTCGGCTCAAATCGGCTCCATTCCACTCCACTCATCCCCATTCAGTTCAAATCTGTTCGATTCGGCTCTAATCGGCTCCATTTGGCTCTAGTAAGATCTATTCGGCTCTAATAGGCTCTATTCAGCTCTATTCTCCTCTATTAGACTCTACTCAACTCTATTATCTCTTTTCGACTCCATTCGACTCCATTCTACAGCATTCTACTCCATCATACTCTATTCTCTATTCTATTGTCTTGTACTTTATGCGACTCTAAACAAAAATGTGTTTTTTAGAGTAGTAGTCTATTCTAATCGATTGGATTGGATTTGACTTGAATCGATGGGATTCAATGCAATCCGACGGGATTCGAAGCGATACGGCACGATTCCGCGGGATTCGGCACGACTCGTCTTGATTTCTATCGTTTCGGCTCTTTTTGGCTCTTTCTGGCTCTATTCGTTAATATGGAACTCTATTCTACTCTACTCTTCTGTACTCTACACTACTCGACCCTATTCTATTCTTTCAGTTCTCTTCTGTTCTTTTCTACTGCATTCTATTCTACCCTACCCTACCCTACCTTACCCTACTGTAATCTGTTCGATTCTATGTGACACACTCGAAAGAGATTCGACCTGATTTAGGTCGTATCGGTTCGATTCAGCTCCTTTTCCTCCATTAGATTCAATTCGGTTCTACTCGGCTCTTTTCCGCTCTATTTGGCTCTGTTCAGCAGTATTCGACTCTATTTGTCTCTAGTCTACTCTACCCTACTTTTCTCTACTCTACTGTTTTCTTTCAGTTCTGTCGTAGTCTACCCTACCCTAACCTTACCTGCCCTACACTAATCTATTTGATTCGATTCAACACATTTCAACGCGATTCGACATGTTTCATCTTGATTCACCTCGAATTTGGTCGATTCGGGTGTATTCAGCTCTGTTCGGCTCTTTTCGGCTCTATTCACCTCTATTCAACTCTATTTCACTCTCTTCTACTCTACTTAATTCTATTCTATTCTTTCTGTTGTGTTCTCTTCTCTTCTCTTCTAAACCTCTCCTACCCTACCCCCCTCTACTCTAATCTATTCAATTCACTTCAATGCATTTCGACACGATTCCATGTGATTAGGCTTGAATCGGCTCCATTTAGCTCTATTTGACTTGAATCGGGTCGATTCGGCTCGATTCAACCTTCTTCAGCCCTTTTTGGCTCTATTCAGCTCTTTTCTACTTTAATCGTCTCTATTTGGCTCCATTCGACTCCGTTCCACACGATTCGACTCCATTCTACTGCATTCTGCACTATTCTATTCTCTTCTACCCTACCCTACTCTTATCGATTTTAATCAATTTGATTCATTACGATTTGTCTCATTTCCTCTCCATTTGACTCGATTCAGCTTGAATTGGATCTATTCATCTATAGTCGGCACTGCTCGACTCTGACTATTCGACTCTGCTCAACTCTACTCCATTCTACTCTTTGTGTTCTCCTCTATTCTATTCTACTCTGCCCTAACCTACCGAATCCCAGCCTAACCTACACTACTCTAATCTATTCAATTTAATTGGATTCCATTCAATTCCATACCATTCTGCTCTATTTGACACAGTTCAATGTTATTCGGTGAGATTCCACGAGATTCGATGGGTTTTGGTTGGATTTCATGGGATTCAATGAAATTGGATGCAATAGGATGCGATTAGTTGTGATTTGGCTCAGTTTGGCCCGGTTCATTTTTTTGTCTCTATTTGGCTTGTTTCAGCTCCATTCGGCTACATTCAGCTCGAATCTGGTTGATTCGACTCGATTCGGCTCGATTTGGCTGGATTCGGCTGGATTTGGCCGTATGGGGCCCTGTTCGGCGCTATTCAGCTCTATTCCACTCTTTTCTGCTCTATTCATCTCTATTCGACTCCATTCGACTCCATTCCACACCATTCTCTTCCATTCTACACTATCCTATTCTACAGAACCCTACCCCACCGTACCCTATCCTAATCTATTCTATTCTGTTGTATCCTATTCTCTTTTTCTATTTTCCCTCTTCCATCCTATGCTACTCTACCATACCCTACACTAAACTAACCTACCCTGACCTATGCTGTTCTATTCTATTTTCTCTGTTCCACCGTATGCTACCCTACCCTACGGTACCCGACCGTACCGTACCCTACTACTTAGGAGTACTCAATAAGGGTAGTAATTAAGGGTACTAGTTAGGGCAAGGGTACTATTTCAGGCTACTAGTTCATGCCAGGGTACTTGTTAAGGGTACTAGTTAAGCTAAGGTTTATTCGTTAATGGTACTAGTTCATGCCAGGGTAATAGTTAAGGGTACTTGTTAAGGCACTGGTACTTGTTGAGGGTACTGTTTGAGACAAGGGTCGTATTTCAGACTACTACTTAAGGCAAGGCTCCTAGTTCTGGGTACTAGTTAAGGCCAGGGTACTAGTTAAGGTAAGGCTACTAGATAAGGCTACTAGTTAAGGCAAGGCTGCTAGTTTAGGGTACAAACTCAGGGTACTTGTCAAGGCAAGGGTACTGTCCAAGGCTAGTTGTCGAGGCTACTGATCTATGCCCCTAGTCTAGCTGACTAGTCCAGCTTATGAGTCTATGCTACTACTCTAGCCTTTTCTTGTCTACTGTACCATAGTCTACCTTCATCTACCCCATCCTAAACTACCGTACCGTACCCTATTCTATTCTAATCTATTCGATTTGATTCGATTCAAAGCATTTCGATGCAATTGGACGCGATCGTGCTTGAATCGGCTCGATTCGGCTCGATTCGGCACCATCAGCTCCATTCAGCTCGATTCTGCTCGTTTCGACTCGATTTATCGCAGTGCAGCCTTATTCGGCCCTACTCGGCTCGATTCGACTGTTTTCTACTCTGTCTCTAGTCAACCCCATTTGGCTCCATTCTACTCCTTTCTACACTATTCTACTCTATTCTTTTCTACCCTACCCTACCCTCCTCTAATCTTTTCTAACGGATTCGATTGGACGCGGTTCGAAGCAATTTGACACGATTCATCTTGTTTTGTTTCCATTTGGCTCGATTCGGCTCGAATTGGCTCTATTCAGCTATATACTGCACTATTTGTCTCTATTCGACTCAATTCTACTCTACTCTTCTCTACTTTTCTTTGCTCTACTCTACTGTACTATATTCTATTCTTTCTCTTCAGTACTGTTCTATTCTATTCTACCCTCCACTCCCCTCCCCTCCCCTTCTCTAATCTGTTTGATTCGATTTCATTTGACACATTTCCACGCGATTCGAAGTGATTAGGCTTGAATCAGCTCAATTCGGTTCGAATCGGCTCTATTCAGCTCGATTTCGCTCCATTCATCTCGATTTGGCTCAGATTGGGTCGATTCTGCTCGATTAGGCCTTCTTTGGTCCTATTCGGCCCTATCCTGCTCTATTCCACTGTTTTCTACTCTATTCATCTCTATCCGTCTCTATTCGACTCCTTTCAACTCCATTCTATTCCATTCCACACCATTCTCTCCTATTCTCTTGTACTCTGTTCTATTCTACCCTACCCTACCCTACTGCACCCCACCCAGAACTACCCTACTTTAATCTATTCAATTCAGTTCGACGTGATTTGATGGGACTCGACGGAATTTGACGAGATCTGAAGGGATTCAATGGGATTGGAAGACATTTGAAGAGATTCCATGCGACTCGACGTGATTCAGCAGGATTCTATGAGATTCGATGTAATTCGAAGTTAATCGATGTGATACGAAGCGATTCGGCGTGATTCGATGACATTCGACGTAATTTGACGCGATTCGACTCGATTTGACCCAAAGTGATGTGATTCGATGGGATTCGATGGGCTACGACTCTATTCAGCTACAGTCGGTGTGATTCTGCTTGATTCAGCTCGATTAGGTGCTTTTCGGCACTATACGGCTCTTTTCAGCTGTATTCACCTCCATTCAGCTCTATCCGTCTCTATTCCGTCTATTCGACTCTACTCTTTTCCAATCTATTCCATTCTTTACATTCTGCTCTAATCGCTTCTATTCTACTCTAGTCTATTCTACCCTCCCCTCCCCTTCTCTAATCTATACGTTTTGATTCGATTTTACGAAGTTAACGTGATTCGGATCGATTTGGCTCTCTTCGGCTCAATTAGGCTCCATTTGGCTCGTTTTGGATTGAATCGCTTCGATTCTGCTCGAATCGGCCTTATTGGCCCTATTCTGCTCTATTTGACTCTTTTCTACTCTATTCATCTCTATTTCACTCCATTCTATTCATTCCACACCATTCTACACTATTCTACTCTATTCTGCTCTACCTACCCTACTCTAACTCTAATCGATTCAACGCGATTCCTCTCCTTTTGTCTGCATTTGGCTCTATTCAGTTCTATTCGACTCTGCTCTACTCGTTTGTACTCTAGTCTACTCGTTTGTACTCTAGTCTACTCTTAGCTGATGTATTCTATTGTATGGTTTCTATCCTGTTCTATTCTACTCTATTCTACCGTACCTTATGCTACCCAACTCTAATCTATTCTCATCCATTTGATTGGATACGATTCGACCCATTTCGACGCGATTCGGCTCGATTTGGCTCTATTCTCACTCTATTCCCCTCTACTATACTCTAGTCTACTCTTTTCTGTATTCTTTCTGTATTGTTCTGTTCTCTTCTATTCTGTTTTATTCTGTTCTACTCTACTCTATTCTACCCAACCCTACCATACCCGAACCTCCCCTACTCTAATCTATTCAATTCCATATGATGAATTTTGACCCAATTCGGGTCATATCCTTTAGATTCGTGTCCATTTGGATCGAATAGTGTCGATTCAGCTTCATTCGGCTCCATTAGGCTCGATTCACTGGATTCGGCTCAGTTTGGCTTGATTTGGCTCAATTCCGCTCGATTCGGCCCTCTTCGGCACTATTTAGCTCTATTTGGATCTTTTCTACTCTCTTCGACGCCATTCGATTTCATCGCACCCCATTCTACTCCATTCTACACTATTCTACTCTACTGTACTCTAATTTACTGTAATTGATTCGATGGGATTCGACGTGATTTGCCTTGTTTCGTCTCCATTCGGCTCGATTTGACTCTATTCGACTCTGTTTACTCTACTCTCCTCTACTTTTTCTACCCCATTCTATTGTATTCTTTCTCTTCCGTTCTACTGTGTTCCATTCTATTCTTCTCTATTCTATCCTACCCTACTCTAATCTGTTCTACTTGAGTCGTTTCCACGCATTTCGATGCGATTCGGCTCAAATCGGCTCCATTCCACTCCACTCATCCCCATTCAGTTCAAATCTGTTCGATTCGGCTCTAATCGGCTCCATTTGGCTCTAGTAAGATCTATTCGGCTCTAATAGGCTCTATTCAGCTCTATTCTCCTCTATTAGACTCTACTCAACTCTATTATCTCTTTTCGACTCCATTCGACTCCATTCTACAGCATTCTACTCCATCATACTCTATTCTCTATTCTATTGTCTTGTACTTTATGCGACTCTAAACAAAAATGTGTTTTTTAGAGTAGTAGTCTATTCTAATCGATTGGATTGGATTTGACTTGAATCGATGGGATTCAATGCAATCCGACGGGATTCGAAGCGATACGGCACGATTCCGCGGGATTCAGCACGACTCGTCTTGATTTCTATCGTTTCGGCTCTTTTTGGCTCTTTCTGGCTCTATTCGTTAATATGGAACTCTATTCTACTCTACTCTTCTGTACTCTACACTACTCGACCCTATTCTATTCTTTCAGTTCTCTTCTGTTCTTTTCTACTGCATTCTATTCTACCCTACCCTACCCTACCTTACCCTACTGTAATCTGTTCGATTCTATGTGACACACTCGAAAGAGATTCGACCTGATTTAGGTCGTATCGGTTCGATTCAGCTCCTTTTCCTCCATTAGATTCAATTCGGTTCTACTCGGCTCTTTTCCGCTCTATTTGGCTCTGTTCAGCAGTATTCGACTCTATTTGTCTCTAGTCTACTCTACCCTACTTTTCTCTACTCTACTGTTTTCTTTCAGTTCTGTCGTAGTCTACCCTACCCTAACCTTACCTGCCCTACACTAATCTATTTGATTCGATTCAACACATTTCAACGCGATTCGACATGTTTCATCTTGATTCACCTCGAATTTGGTCGATTCGGGTGTATTCAGCTCTGTTCGGCTCTTTTCGGCTCTATTCACCTCTATTCAACTCTATTTCACTCTCTTCTACTCTACTTAATTCTATTCTATTCTTTCTGTTGTGTTCTCTTCTCTTCTCTTCTAAACCTCTCCTACCCTACCCCCCTCTACTCTAATCTATTCAATTCACTTCAATGCATTTCGACGCGATTCCATGTGATTAGGCTTGAATCGGCTCCATTTAGCTCTATTTGACTTGAATCGGGTCGATTCGGCTCGATTCAACCTTCTTCAGCCCTTTTTGGCTCTATTCAGCTCTTTTCTACTTTAATCGTCTCTATTTGGCTCCATTCGACTCCGTTCCACACGATTCGACTCCATTCTACTGCATTCTGCACTATTCTATTCTCTTCTACCCTACCCTACTCTTATCGATTTTAATCAATTTGATTCATTACGATTTGTCTCATTTCCTCTCCATTTGATTCGATTCAGCTTGAATTGGATCTATTCATCTATAGTCGGCACTGCTCGACTCTGACTATTCAACTCTGCTCAACTCTACTCCATTCTACTCTTTGTGTTCTCCTCTATTCTATTCTACTCTGCCCTAACCTACCGAATCCCAGCCTAACCTACACTACTCTAATCTATTCAATTTAATTGGATTCCATTCAATTCCATACCATTCTGCTCTGTTTGACACAGTTCAATGTTACTCGGTGAGATTCCACGAGATTCGATGGGTTTTGGTTGGATTTCATGGGATTCAATGAAATTGGATGCAATAGGATGCGATTAGTTGTGATTTGGCTCAGTTTGGCCCGGTTCATTTTTTTGTCTCTATTTGGCTTGTTTCAGCTCCATTCGGCTACATTCAGCTCGAATCTGGTTGATTCGACTCGATTCGGCTCGATTTGGCTGGATTCGGCTGGATTTGGCCGTATGGGGCCCTGTTCGGCGCTATTCAGCTCTATTCCACTCTTTTCTGCTCTATTCATCTCTATTCGACTCCATTCGACTCCATTCCACACCATTCTATTCCATTCTACACTATCCTATTCTACAGAACCCTACCCCACCGTACCCTATCCTAATCTATTCTATTCTGTTGTATCCTATTCTCTTTTTCTATTTTCCCTCTTCCATCCTATGCTACTCTACCATACCCTACACTAAACTAACCTACCCTGACCTATGCTGTTCTATTCTATTTTCTCTGTTCCACCGTATGCTACCCTACCCTACGGTACCCGACCGTACCGTACCCTACTACTTAGGAGTACTCAATAAGGGTAGTAATTAAGGGTACTAGTTAGGGCAAGGGTACTATTTCAGGCTACTAGTTCATGCCAGGGTACTTGTTAAGGGTACTAGTTAAGCTAAGGTTTATTCGTTAATGGTACTAGTTAATGCCAGGGTAATAGTTAAGGGTACTTGTTAAGGCACTGGTACTTGTTGAGGGTACTGTTTGAGACAAGGGTCGTATTTCAGACTACTACTTAAGGCAAGGCTACTAGTTCGGGGTACTAGTTAAGGCCAGGGTACTAGTTAAGGTAAGGCTACTAGATAAGGCTACTAGTTAAGGCAAGGCTACTAGTTTAGGGTACAAACTCAGGGTACTTGTCAAGGCAAGGGTACTGTCCAAGGCTAGTTGTCGAGGCTACTGATCTATGCCCCTAGTCTAGCTGACTAGTCCAGCTTATGAGTCTATGCTACTACTCTAGCCTTTTCTTGTCTACTGTACCATAGTCTACCTTCATCTACCCTATCCTAAACTACCGTACCGTACCCTATTCTATTCTAATCTATTCGATTTGATTCGATTCAAAGCATTTCGATGCAATTGGACGCGATCGTGCTTGAATCGGCTCGATTCGGCTCGATTCGGCACCATCAGCTCCATTCAGCTCGATTCTGCTCGTTTCGACTCGATTTATCGCAGTGCAGCCTTATTCGGCCCTACTCGGCTCGATTCGACTCTTTTCTACTCTGTCTCTAGTCAACCCCATTGGGCTCCATTCTACTCCTTTCTACACTATTCTACTCTATTCTTTTCTACCCTACCCTACCCTCCTCTAATCTTTTCTAACGGATTCGATTGGACGCGGTTCGAAGCAATTCGACACGATTCATCTTGTTTTCTTTCCATTTGGCTCGATTCGGCTCGAATTGGCTCTATTCAGCTATATACTGCACTATTTGTCTCTATTCGACTCAGTTCTACTCTACTCTTCTCTACTTTTCTTTGCTCTACTCTACTGTACTATATTCTATTCTTTCTCTTCAGTACTGTTCTATTCTATTCTACCCTCCACTCCCCTCCCCTCCCCTTCTCTAATCTGTTTGATTCGATTTCATTTGACACATTTCCACGCGATTCGAAGTGATTAGGCTTGAATCAGCTCAATTCGGTTCGAATCGGCTCTATTCAGCTCGATTTCGCTCCATTCATCTCGATTTGGCTCAGATTGGGTCGATTCTGCTCGATTAGGCCTTCTTTGGTCCTATTCAGCCCTATCCTGCTCTATTCCACTGTTTTCTACTCTATTCATCTCTATCCGTCTCTATTTGACTCCTTTCAACTCCATTCCACACCATTCTCTCCTATTCTCTTGTACTCTGTTCTATTCTACCCTACCCTACCCTACTGCACCCCAGCCAAAACTACCCTACTTTAATCTGTTCAATTCAGTTCGACGTGATTTGACGGGATTCGACGGAATTTGACGAGATCTGAAGGGATTCAATGGGATTCGAAGACATTTGAAGAGATTCCACGCGATTTGACGTGATTCAGCAGGATTCTATGAGATTCGATGCAATTCGAAGTTAATCGATGTGATACGAAGCGATTCGGCGTGATTCGATGACATTCGACGTAATTTGACGCGATTCGACCCGATTTGACCCAAAGTGATGTGATTCGATGGGATTCGATGGGCTACGACTCTATTCAGCTACAGTCGGTGTGATTCTGCTTGATTCAGCTCGATTAGGTGCTTTTCGGCACTATACGGCTCTTTTCAGCTGTATTCACCTCCCTTCAGCTCTATCCGTCTCTATTCGACTCTATTCGACTCTGCTCTTTTCCAATCTATTCCATTCTTTATATTCTGCTCTAATCGCTTCTATTCTACTCTAGTCTATTCTACCCTCCCCTCCCCTTCTCTAATCTATACGTTTTGATTCGATTTTACGAATTTAACGTGATTCGGATCGATTTGGCTCTCTTCGGCTCAATTAGGCTCCATTTGGCTCGTTTTGGATTGAATCGCTTCGATTCTGCTCGAATCGGCCTTATTGGCCCTATTCTGCTCTATTTGACTCTTTTCTACTCTATTCATCTCTATTTCACTCCATTCTATTCATTCCACACCATTCTACACTATTCTACTCTATTCTGCTCTACCTACCCTACTCTAACTCTAATCGATTCAACGCGATTCCTCTCCTTTTGTCTGCATTTGGCTCTATTCAGTTCTATTCGACTCTGCTCTACTCGTTTGTACTCTAGTCTACTCGTTTGTACTCTAGTCTACTCTTAGCTGATGTATTCTATTGTATGGTTTCTATCCTGTTCTATTCTACTCTATTCTACCGTACCTTATGCTACCCAACTCTAATCTATTCTCATCCATTTGATTGGATACGATTCGACCCATTTCGACGCGATTCGGCTCGATTTGGCTCTATTCTCACTCTATTCCCCTCTACTATACTCTAGTCTACTCTTTTCTGTATTCTTTCTGTATTGTTCTGTTCTCTTCTATTCTGTTTTATTCTGTTCTACTCTACTCTATTCTACCCAACCCTACCATACCCGAACCTCCCCTACTCTAATCTATTCAATTCCATATGATGAATTTTGACCCAATTCGGGTCATATCCTTTAGATTCGTGTCCATTTGGATCGAATAGTGTCGATTCAGCTTCATTCGGCTCCATTAGGCTCGATTCACTGGATTCGGCTCAGTTTGGCTTGATTTGGCTCAATTCCGCTCGATTCGGCCCTCTTCGGCACTATTTAGCTCTATTTGGATCTTTTCTACTCTCTTCGACGCCATTCGATTTCATCGCACCCCATTCTACTCCATTCTACACTATTCTACTCTACTGTACTCTAATTTACTGTAATTGATTCGATGGGATTCGACGTGATTTGCCTTGTTTCGTCTCCATTCGGCTCGATTTGACTCTATTCGACTCTGTTTACTCTACTCTCCTCTACTTTTTTCTACCCCATTCTATTGTATTCTTTCTCTTCTGTTCTACTGTGTTCCATTCTATTCTTCTCTATTCTATCCTACCCTACTCTAATCTGTTCTACTTGAGTCGTTTCCACGCATTTCGATGCGATTCGGCTCAAATCGGCTCCATTCCACTCCACTCATCCCCATTCAGTTCAAATCTGTTCGATTCGGCTCTAATCGGCTCCATTTGGCTCTAGTAAGATCTATTCGGCTCTAATAGGCTCTATTCAGCTCTATTCTCCTCTATTAGACTCTACTCAACTCTATTATCTCTTTTCGACAACATTCGACTCCATTCTACAGCATTCTACTCCATCATACTCTATTCTCTATTCTATTGTCTTGTACTTTATGCGACTCTAAACAAAAATGTGTTTTTTAGAGTAGTAGTCTATTCTAATCGATTGGATTGGATTTGACTTGAATCGATGGGATTCAATGCAATCCGACGGGATTCGAAGCGATACGGCACGATTCCGCGGGATTCGGCACGACTCGTCTTGATTTCTATCGTTTCGGCTCTTTTTGGCTCTTTCTGGCTCTATTCGTTAATATGGAACTCTATTCTACTCTACTCTTCTATACTCTACACTACTCGACCCTATTCTATTCTTTCAGTTCTCTTCTGTTCTTTTCTACTGCATTCTATTCTACCCTACCCTACCCTACCTTACCCTACTGTAATCTGTTCGATTCTATGTGACACACTTGAAAGAGATTCGACCTGATTTAGGTCGTATCGGTTCGATTCAGCTCCTTTTCCTCCATTAGATTCAATTCGGTTCTACTCGGCTCTTTTCCGCTCTATTTGGCTCTGTTCAGCAGTATTCGACTCTATTTGTCTCTAGTCTACTCTACCCTACTTTTCTCTACTCTACTGTTTTCTTTCAGTTCTGTCGTAGTCTACCCTACCCTTAACCTTACCTGCCCTACACTAATCTATTTGATTCGATTCAACACATTTCAACGCGATTCGACATGTTTCATCTTGATTCACCTCGAATTTGGTCGATTCGGGTGTATTCAGCTCTGTTCGGCTCTTTTCGGCTCTATTCACCTCTATTCAACTCTATTTCACTCTCTTCTACTCTACTTAATTCTATTCTATTCTTTCTGTTGTGTTCTCTTCTCTTCTCTTCTAAACCTCTCCTACCCTACCCCCCTCTACTCTAATCTATTCAATTCACTTCAATGCATTTCGACGCGATTCCATGTGATTAGGCTTGAATCGGCTCCATTTAGCTCTATTTGACTTGAATCGGGTCGATTCGGCTCGATTCAACCTTCTTCAGCCCTTTTTGGCTCTATTCAGCTCTTTTCTACTTTAATCGTCTCTATTTGGCTCCATTCGACTCCGTTCCACACGATTCGACTCCATTCTACTGCATTCTGCACTATTCTATTCTCTTCTACCCTACCCTACTCTTATCGATTTTAATCAATTTGATTCATTACGATTTGTCTCATTTCCTCTCCATTTGACTCGATTCAGCTTGAATTGGATCTATTCATCTATAGTCGGCACTGCTCGACTCTGACTATTCGACTCTGCTCAACTCTACTCCATTCTACTCTTTGTGTTCTCCTCTATTCTATTCTACTCTGCCCTAACCTACCGAATCCCAGCCTAACCTACACTACTCTAATCTATTCAATTTAATTGGATTCCATTCAATTCCATACCATTCTGCTCTGTTTGACACAGTTCAATGTTATTCGGTGAGATTCCACGAGATTCGATGGGTTTTGGTTGGATTTCATGGGATTCAATGAAATTGGATGCAATAGGATGCGATTAGTTGTGATTTGGCTCAGTTTGGCCCGGTTCATTTTTTTGTCTCTATTTGGCTTGTTTCAGCTCCATTCGGCTACATTCAGCTCGAATCTGGTTGATTCGACTCGATTCGGCTCGATTTGGCTGGATTCGGCTGGATTTGGCCGTATGGGGCCCTGTTCGGCGCTATTCAGCTCTATTCCACTCTTTTCTGCTCTATTCATCTCTATTCGACTCCATTCGACTCCATTCCACACCATTCTATTCCATTCTACACTATCCTATTCTACAGAACCCTACCCCACCGTACCCTATCCTAATCTATTCTATTCTGTTGTATCCTATTCTCTTTTTCTATTTTCCCTCTTCCATCCTATGCTACTCTACCATACCCTACACTAAACTAACCTACCCTGACCTATGCTGTTCTATTCTATTTTCTCTGTTCCACCGTATGCTACCCTACCCTACGGTACCCGACCGTACCGTACCCTACTACTTAGGAGTACTCAATAAGGGTAGTAATTAAGGGTACTAGTTAGGGCAAGGGTACTATTTCAGGCTACTAGTTCATGCCAGGGTACTTGTTAAGGGTACTAGTTAAGCTAAGGTTTATTCGTTAATGGTACTAGTTAATGCCAGGGTAATAGTTAAGGGTACTTGTTAAGGCACTGGTACTTGTTGAGGGTACTGTTTGAGACAAGGGTCGTATTTCAGACTACTACTTAAGGCAAGGCTACTAGTTCGGGGTACTAGTTAAGGCCAGGGTACTAGTTAAGGTAAGGCTACTAGATAAGGCTACTAGTTAAGGCAAGGCTACTAGTTTAGGGTACAAACTCAGGGTACTTGTCAAGGCAAGGGTACTGTCCAAGGCTAGTTGTCGAGGCTACTGATCTATGCCCCTAGTCTAGCTGACTAGTCCAGCTTATGAGTCTATGCTACTACTCTAGCCTTTTCTTGTCTACTGTACCATAGTCTACCTTCATCTACCCCATCCTAAACTACCGTACCGTACCCTATTCTATTCTAATCTATTCGATTTGATTCGATTCAAAGCATTTCGATGCAATTGGACGCGATCGTGCTTGAATCGGCTCGATTCGGCTCGATTCGGCACCATCAGCTCCATTCAGCTCGATTCTGCTCGTTTCGACTCGATTTATCGCAGTGCAGCCTTATTCGGCCCTACTCGGCTCGATTCGACTCTTTTCTACTCTGTCTCTAGTCAACCCCATTGGGCTCCATTCTACTCCTTTCTACACTATTCTACTCTATTCTTTTCTACCCTACCCTACCCTCCTCTAATCTTTTCTAACGGATTCGATTGGACGCGGTTCGAAGCAATTCGACACGATTCATCTTGTTTTGTTTCCATTTGGCTCGATTCGGCTCGAATTGGCTCTATTCAGCTATATACTGCACTATTTGTCTCTATTCGACTCAGTTCTACTCTACTCTTCTCTACTTTTCTTTGCTCTACTCTACTGTACTATATTCTATTCTTTCTCTTCAGTACTGGTCTATTCTATTCTACCCTCCACTCCCCTCCCCTCCCCTTCTCTAATCTGTTTGATTCGATTTCATTTGACACATTTCCACGCGATTCGAAGTGATTAGGCTTGAATCAGCTCAATTCGGTTCGAATCGGCTCTATTCAGCTCGATTTCGCTCCATTCATCTCGATTTGGCTCAGATTGGGTCGATTCTGCTCGATTAGGCCTTCTTTGGTCCTATTCGGCCCTATCCTGCTCTATTCCACTGTTTTCTACTCTATTCATCTCTATCCGTCTCTATTTGACTCCTTTCAACTCCATTCCACACCATTCTCTCCTATTCTCCTGTACTCTGTTCTATTCTACCCTACCCTACCCTACTGCACCCCAGCCAAAACTACCCTACTTTAATCTGTTCAATTCAGTTCGACGTGATTTGACGGGATTCGACGGAATTTGACGAGATCTGAAGGGATTCAATGGGATTCGAAGACATTTGAAGAGATTCCACGCGATTTGACGTGATTCAGCAGGATTCTATGAGATTCGATGCAATTCGAAGTTAATCGATGTGATACGAAGCGATTCGGCGTGATTCGATGACATTCGACGTAATTTGACGCGATTCGACCCGATTTGACCCAAAGTGATGTGATTCGATGGGATTCGATGGGCTACGACTCTATTCAGCTACAGTCGGTGTGATTCTGCTTGATTCAGCTCGATTAGGTGCTTTTCGGCACTATACGGCTCTTTTCAGCTGTATTCACCTCCCTTCAGCTCTATCCGTCTCTATTCGACTCTATTCGACTCTGCTCTTTTCCAATCTATTCCATTCTTTATATTCTGCTCTAATCGCTTCTATTCTACTCTAGTCTATTCTACCCTCCCCTCCCCTTCTCTAATCTATACGTTTTGATTCGATTTTACGAATTTAACGTGATTCGGATCGATTTGGCTCTCTTCGGCTCAATTAGGCTCCATTTGGCTCGTTTTGGATTGAATCGCTTCGATTCTGCTCGAATCGGCCTTATTGGCCCTATTCTGCTCTATTTGACTCTTTTCTACTCTATTCATCTCTATTTCACTCCATTCTATTCATTCCACACCATTCTACACTATTCTACTCTATTCTGCTCTACCTACCCTACTCTAACTCTAATCGATTCAACGCGATTCCTCTCCTTTTGTCTGCATTTGGCTCTATTCAGTTCTATTCGACTCTGCTCTACTCGTTTGTACTCTAGTCTACTCGTTTGTACTCTAGTCTACTCTTAGCTGATGTATTCTATTGTATGGTTTCTATCCTGTTCTATTCTACTCTATTCTACCGTACCTTATGCTACCCAACTCTAATCTATTCTCATCCATTTGATTGGATACGATTCGACCCATTTCGACGCGATTCGGCTCGATTTGGCTCTATTCTCACTCTATTCCCCTCTACTATACTCTAGTCTACTCTTTTCTGTATTCTTTCTGTATTGTTCTGTTCTCTTCTATTCTGTTTTATTCTATTCTACTCTACTCTATTCTACCCAACCCTACCATACCCGAACCTCCCCTACTCTAATCTATTCAATTCCATATGATGAATTTTGACCCAATTCGGGTCATATCCTTTAGATTCGTGTCCATTTGGATCGAATAGTGTCGATTCAGCTTCATTCGGCTCCATTAGGCTCGATTCACTGGATTCGGCTCAGTTTGGCTTGATTTGGCTCAATTCCGCTCGATTCGGCCCTCTTCGGCACTATTTAGCTCTATTTGGATCTTTTCTACTCTCTTCGACGCCATTCGATTTCATCGCACCCCATTCTACTCCATTCTACACTATTCTACTCTACTGTACTCTAATTTACTGTAATTGATTCGATGGGATTCGACGTGATTTGCCTTGTTTCGTCTCCATTCGGCTCGATTTGACTCTATTCGACTCTGTTTACTCTACTCTCCTCTACTTTTTTCTACCCCATTCTATTGTATTCTTTCTCTTCTGTTCTACTGTGTTCCATTCTATTCTTCTCTATTCTATCCTACCCTACTCTAATCTGTTCTACTTGAGTCGTTTCCACGCATTTCGATGCGATTCGGCTCAAATCGGCTCCATTCCACTCCACTCATCCCCATTCAGTTCAAATCTGTTCGATTCGGCTCTAATCGGCTCCATTTGGCTCTAGTAAGATCTATTCGGCTCTAATAGGCTCTATTCAGCTCTATTCTCCTCTATTAGACTCTACTCAACTCTATTATCTCTTTTCGACTCCATTCGACTCCATTCTACAGCATTCTACTCCATCATACTCTATTCTCTATTCTATTGTCTTGTACTTTATGCGACTCTAAACAAAAATGTGTTTTTTAGAGTAGTAGTCTATTCTAATCGATTGGATTGGATTTGACTTGAATCGATGGGATTCAATGCAATCCGACGGGATTCGAAGCGATACGGCACGATTCCGCGGGATTCGGCACGACTCGTCTTGATTTCTATCGTTTCGGCTCTTTTTGGCTCTTTCTGGCTCTATTCGTTAATATGGAACTCTATTCTACTCTACTCTTCTATACTCTACACTACTCGACCCTATTCTATTCTTTCAGTTCTCTTCTGTTCTTTTCTACTGCATTCTATTCTACCCTACCCTACCCTACCTTACCCTACTGTAATCTGTTCGATTCTATGTGACACACTTGAAAGAGATTCGACCTGATTTAGGTCGTATCGGTTCGATTCAGCTCCTTTTCCTCCATTAGATTCAATTCGGTTCTACTCGGCTCTTTTCCGCTCTATTTGGCTCTGTTCAGCAGTATTCGACTCTATTTGTCTCTAGTCTACTCTACCCTACTTTTCTCTACTCTACTGTTTTCTTTCAGTTCTGTCGTAGTCTACCCTACCCTAACCTTACCTGCCCTACACTAATCTATTTGATTCGATTCAACACATTTCAACGCGATTCGACATGTTTCATCTTGATTCACCTCGAATTTGGTCGATTCGGGTGTATTCAGCTCTGTTCGGCTCTTTTCGGCTCTATTCACCTCTATTCAACTCTATTTCACTCTCTTCTACTCTACTTAATTCTATTCTATTCTTTCTGTTGTGTTCTCTTCTCTTCTCTTCTAAACCTCTCCTACCCTACCCCCCTCTACTCTAATCTATTCAATTCACTTCAATGCATTTCGACGCGATTCCATGTGATTAGGCTTGAATCGGCTCCATTTAGCTCTATTTGACTTGAATCGGGTCGATTCGGCTCGATTCAACCTTCTTCAGCCCTTTTTGGCTCTATTCAGCTCTTTTCTACTTTAATCGTCTCTATTTGGCTCCATTCGACTCCGTTCCACACGATTCGACTCCATTCTACTGCATTCTGCACTATTCTATTCTCTTCTACCCTACCCTACTCTTATCGATTTTAATCAATTTGATTCATTACGATTTGTCTCATTTCCTCTCCATTTGACTCGATTCAGCTTGAATTGGATCTATTCATCTATAGTCGGCACTGCTCGACTCTGACTATTCGACTCTGCTCAACTCTACTCCATTCTACTCTTTGTGTTCTCCTCTATTCTATTCTACTCTGCCCTAACCTACCGAATCCCAGCCTAACCTACACTACTCTAATCTATTCAATTTAATTGGATTCCATTCAATTCCATACCATTCTGCTCTGTTTGACACAGTTCAATGTTATTCGGTGAGATTCCACGAGATTCGATGGGTTTTGGTTGGATTTCATGGGATTCAATGAAATTGGATGCAATAGGATGCGATTAGTTGTGATTTGGCTCAGTTTGGCCCGGTTCATTTTTTTGTCTCTATTTGGCTTGTTTCAGCTCCATTCGGCTACATTCAGCTCGAATCTGGTTGATTCGACTCGATTCGGCTCGATTTGGCTGGATTCGGCTGGATTTGGCCGTATGGGGCCCTGTTCGGCGCTATTCAGCTCTATTCCACTCTTTTCTGCTCTATTCATCTCTATTCGACTCCATTCGACTCCATTCCACACCATTCTCTTCCATTCTACACTATCCTATTCTACAGAACCCTACCCCACCGTACCCTATCCTAATCTATTCTATTCTGTTGTATCCTATTCTCTTTTTCTATTTTCCCTCTTCCATCCTATGCTACTCTACCATACCCTACACTAAACTAACCTACCCTGACCTATGCTGTTCTATTCTATTTTCTCTGTTCCACCGTATGCTACCCTACCCTACGGTACCCGACCGTACCGTACCCTACTACTTAGGAGTACTCAATAAGGGTAGTAATTAAGGGTACTAGTTAGGGCAAGGGTACTATTTCAGGCTACTACTTCATGCCAGGGTACTTGTTAAGGGTACTAGTTAAGCTAAGGTTTATTCGTTAATGGTACTAGTTAATGCCAGGGTAATAGTTAAGGGTACTTGTTAAGGCACTGGTACTTGTTGAGGGTACTGTTTGAGACAAGGGTCGTATTTCAGACTACTACTTAAGGCAAGGCTACTAGTTCGGGGTACTAGTTAAGGCCAGGGTACTAGTTAAGGTAAGGCTACTAGATAAGGCTACTAGTTAAAGCAAGGCTACTAGTTTAGGGTACAAACTCAGGGTACTTGTCAAGGCAAGGGTACTGTCCAAGGCTAGTTGTCGAGGCTACTGATCTATGCCCCTAGTCTAGCTGACTAGTCCAGCTTATGAGTCTATGCTACTACTCTAGCCTTTTCTTGTCTACTGTACCATAGTCTACCTTCATCTACCCGATCCTAAACTACCGTACCATACCCTATTCTATTCTAATCTATTCGATTTGATTCGATTCAAAGCATTTCGATGCAATTGGACGCGATCGTGCTTGAATCGGCTCGATTCGGCTCGATTCGGCACCATCAGCTCCATTCAGCTCGATTCTGCTCGTTTCGACTCGATTTATCGCAGTGCAGCCTTATTCGGCCCTACTCGGCTCGATTCGACTGTTTTCTACTCTGTCTCTAGTCAACCCCATTGGGCTCCATTCTACTCCTTTCTACACTATTCTACTCTATTCTTTTCTACCCTACCCTACCCTCCTCTAATCTTTTCTAACGGATTCGATTGGACGCGGTTCGAAGCAATTCGACACGATTCATCTTGTTTTGTTTCCATTTGGCTCGATTCGGCTCGAATTGGCTCTATTCAGCTATATACTGCACTATTTGTCTCTATTCGACTCAATTCTACTCTACTCTTCTCTACTTTTCTTTGCTCTACTCTACTGTACTATATTCTATTCTTTCTCTTCAGTACTGTTCTATTCTATTCTACCCTCCACTCCCCTCCCCTCCCCTTCTCTAATCTGTTTGATTCGATTTCATTTGACACATTTCCACGCGATTCGAAGTGATTAGGCTTGAATCAGCTCAATTCGGTTCGAATCGGCTCTATTCAGCTCGATTTCGCTCCATTCATCTCGATTTGGCTCAGATTGGGTCGATTCTGCTCGATTAGGCCTTCTTTGGTCCTATTCGGCCCTATCCTGCTCTATTCCACTGTTTTCTACTCTATTCATCTCTATCCGTCTCTATTTGACTCCTTTCAACTCCATTCCACACCATTCTCTCCTATTCTCCTGTACTCTGTTCTATTCTACCCTACCCTACCCTACTGCACCCCAGCCAAAACTACCCTACTTTAATCTGTTCAATTCAGTTCGACGTGATTTGACGGGATTCGACGGAATTTGACGAGATCTGAAGGGATTCAATGGGATTCGAAGACATTTGAAGAGATTCCACGCGATTTGACGTGATTCAGCAGGATTCTATGAGATTCGATGCAATTCGAAGTTAATCGATGTGATACGAAGCGATTCGGCGTGATTCGATGACATTCGACGTAATTTGACGCGATTCGACCCGATTTGACCCAAAGTGATGTGATTCGATGGGATTCGATGGGCTACGACTCTATTCAGCTACAGTCGGTGTGATTCTGCTTGATTCAGCTCGATTAGGTGCTTTTCGGCACTATACGGCTCTTTTCAGCTGTATTCACCTCCCTTCAGCTCTATCCGTCTCTATTCGACTCTATTCGACTCTGCTCTTTTCCAATCTATTCCATTCTTTATATTCTGCTCTAATCGCTTCTATTCTACTCTAGTCTATTCTACCCTCCCCTCCCCTTCTCTAATCTATACGTTTTGATTCGATTTTACGAATTTAACGTGATTCGGATCGATTTGGCTCTCTTCGGCTCAATTAGGCTCCATTTGGCTCGTTTTGGATTGAATCGCTTCGATTCTGCTCGAATCGGCCTTATTGGCCCTATTCTGCTCTATTTGACTCTTTTCTACTCTATTCATCTCTATTTCACTCCATTCTATTCATTCCACACCATTCTACACTATTCTACTCTATTCTGCTCTACCTACCCTACTCTAACTCTAATCGATTCAACGCGATTCCTCTCCTTTTGTCTGCATTTGGCTCTATTCAGTTCTATTCGACTCTGCTCTACTCGTTTGTACTCTAGTCTACTCGTTTGTACTCTAGTCTACTCTTAGCTGATGTATTCTATTGTATGGTTTCTATCCTGTTCTATTCTACTCTATTCTACCGTACCTTATGCTACCCAACTCTAATCTATTCTCATCCATTTGATTGGATACGATTCGACCCATTTCGACGCGATTCGGCTCGATTTGGCTCTATTCTCACTCTATTCCCCTCTACTATACTCTAGTCTACTCTTTTCTGTATTCTTTCTGTATTGTTCTGTTCTCTTCTATTCTGTTTTATTCTATTCTACTCTACTCTATTCTACCCAACCCTACCATACCCGAACCTCCCCTACTCTAATCTATTCAATTCCATATGATGAATTTTGACCCAATTCGGGTCATATCCTTTAGATTCGTGTCCATTTGGATCGAATAGTGTCGATTCAGCTTCATTCGGCTCCATTAGGCTCGATTCACTGGATTCGGCTCAGTTTGGCTTGATTTGGCTCAATTCCGCTCGATTCGGCCCTCTTCGGCACTATTTAGCTCTATTTGGATCTTTTCTACTCTCTTCGACGCCATTCGATTTCATCGCACCCCATTCTACTCCATTCTACACTATTCTACTCTACTGTACTCTAATTTACTGTAATTGATTCGATGGGATTCGACGTGATTTGCCTTGTTTCGTCTCCATTCGGCTCGATTTGACTCTATTCGACTCTGTTTACTCTACTCTCCTCTACTTTTTTCTACCCCATTCTATTGTATTCTTTCTCTTCTGTTCTACTGTGTTCAATTCTATTCTTCTCTATTCTATCCTACCCTACTCTAATCTGTTCTACTTGAGTCGTTTCCACGCATTTCGATGCGATTCGGCTCAAATCGGCTCCATTCCACTCCACTCATCCCCATTCAGTTCAAATCTGTTCGATTCGGCTCTAATCGGCTCCATTTGGCTCTAGTAAGATCTATTCGGCTCTAATAGGCTCTATTCAGCCCTATTCTCCTCTAATAGACTCTACTCAACTCTATTATCTCTTTTCGACTCCATTCGACTCCATTCTACAGCATTCTACTCCATCATACTCTATTCTCTATTCTATTGTCTTGTACTTTATGCGACTCTAAACAAAAATGTGCTTTTTAGAGTAGTAGTCTATTCTAATCGATTGGATTGGATTTGACTTGAATCGATGGGATTCAATGCAATCCGACGGGATTCGAAGCGATACGGCACGATTCCGCGGGATTCGGCACGATTCGTCTTGATTTCTATCGTTTCGGCTCTTTTTGGCTCTTTCTGGCTCTATTCGTTAATATGGAACTCTATTCTACTCTACTCTTCTGTACTCTACACTACTCGACCCTATTCTATTCTTTCAGTTCTCTTCTGTTCTTTTCTACTGCATTCTATTCTACCCTACCCTACCCTACCTTACCCTACTGTAATCTGTTCGATTCTATGTGACACACTCGAAAGAGATTCGACCTGATTTAGGTCGTATCGGTTCGATTCAGCTCCTTTTCCTCCATTGGATTCAATTCGGTTCTACTCGGCTCTTTTCCGCTCTATTTGGCTCTGTTCAGCAGTATTCGACTCTATTTGTCTCTAGTCTACTCTACCCTACTTTTCTCTACTCTACTGTTTTCTTTCAGTTCTGTCGTAGTCTACCCTACCCTAACCTTACCTGCCCTACACTAATCTATTTGATTCGATTCAACACATTTCAACGCGATTCGACATGTTTCATCTTGATTCACCTCGAATTTGGTCGATTCGGGTGTATTCAGCTCTGTTCGGCTCTTTTCGGCTCTATTCACCTCTATTCAACTCTATTTCACTCTCTTCTACTCTACTTAATTCTATTCTATTCTTTCTGTTGTGTTCTCTTCTCTTCTCTTCTAAACCTCTCCTACCCTACCCCCCTCTACTCTAATCTATTCAATTCACTTCAATGCATTTCGACGCGATTCCATGTGATTAGGCTTGAATCGGCTCCATTTAGCTCTATTGGACTTGAATCGGGTCGATTCGGCTCAATTCAGCATAGTTAGGCTCGATTCAACCTTCTTCAGCCCTTTTTGGCTCTATTCAGCTCTTTTCTACTTTAATCGTCTCTATTTGGCTCCATTCGACTCCGTTCCACACGATTCGACTCCATTCTACTGCATTCTGCACTATTCTATTCTCTTCTACCCTACCCTACTCTTATCGATTTTAATCAATTTGATTCATTACGATTTGTCTCATTTCCTCTCCATTTGACTCGATTCAGCTTGAATTGGATCTATTCATCTATAGTCGGCACTGCTCGACTCTGACTATTCGACTCTGCTCAACTCTACTCCATTCTACTCTTTGTGTTCTCCTCTATTCTATTCTACTCTGCCCTAACCTACCGAATCCCAGCCTAACCTACACTACTCTAATCTATTCAATTTAATTGGATTCCATTCAATTCCATACCATTCTGCTCTGTTTGACACAGTTCAATGTTATTCGGTGAGATTCCACGAGATTCGATGGGTTTTGGTTGGATTTCATGGGATTCAATGAAATTGGATGCAATAGGATGCGATTAGTTGTGATTTGGCTCAGTTTGGCCCGGTTCATTTTTTTGTCTCTATTTGGCTTGTTTCAGCTCCATTCGGCTACATTCAGCTCGAATCTGGTTGATTCGACTCGATTCGGCTCGATTTGGCTGGATTCGGCTGGATTTGGCCGTATGGGGCCCTGTTCGGCGCTATTCAGCTCTATTCCACTCTTTTCTGCTCTATTCATCTCTATTCGACTCCATTCGACTCCATTCCACACCATTCTATTCCATTCTACACTATCCTATTCTACAGAACCCTACCCCACCGTACCCTATCCTAATCTATTCTATTCTGTTGTATCCTATTCTCTTTTTCTATTTTCCCTCTTCCATCCTATGCTACTCTACCATACCCTACACTAAACTAACCTACCCTGACCTATGCTGTTCTATTCTATTTTCTCTGTTCCACCGTATGCTACCCTACCCTACGGTACCCGACCGTACCGTACCCTACTACTTAGGAGTACTCAATAAGGGTAGTAATTAAGGGTACTAGTTAGGGCAAGGGTACTATTTCAGGCTACTACTTCATGCCAGGGTACTTGTTAAGGGTACTAGTTAAGCTAAGGTTTATTCGTTAATGGTACTAGTTAATGCCAGGGTAATAGTTAAGGGTACTTGTTAAGGCACTGGTACTTGTTGAGGGTACTGTTTGAGACAAGGGTCGTATTTCAGACTACTACTTAAGGCAAGGCTACTAGTTCGGGGTACTAGTTAAGGCCAGGGTACTAGTTAAGGTAAGGCTACTAGATAAGGCTACTAGTTAAAGCAAGGCTACTAGTTTAGGGTACAAACTCAGGGTACTTGTCAAGGCAAGGGTACTGTCCAAGGCTAGTTGTCGAGGCTACTGATCTATGCCCCTAGTCTAGCTGACTAGTCCAGCTTATGAGTCTATGCTACTACTCTAGCCTTTTCTTGTCTACTGTACCATAGTCTACCTTCATCTACCCGATCCTAAACTACCGTACCATACCCTATTCTATTCTAATCTATTCGATTTGATTCGATTCAAAGCATTTCGATGCAATTGGACGCGATCGTGCTTGAATCGGCTCGATTCGGCTCGATTCGGCACCATCAGCTCCATTCAGCTCGATTCTGCTCGTTTCGACTCGATTTATCGCAGTGCAGCCTTATTCGGCCCTACTCGGCTCGATTCGACTGTTTTCTACTCTGTCTCTAGTCAACCCCATTGGGCTCCATTCTACTCCTTTCTACACTATTCTACTCTATTCTTTTCTACCCTACCCTACCCTCCTCTAATCTTTTCTAACGGATTCGATTGGACGCGGTTCGAAGCAATTCGACACGATTCATCTTGTTTTGTTTCCATTTGGCTCGATTCGGCTCGAATTGGCTCTATTCAGCTATATACTGCACTATTTGTCTCTATTCGACTCAGTTCTACTCTACTCTTCTCTACTTTTCTTTGCTCTACTCTACTGTACTATATTCTATTCTTTCTCTTCAGTACTGTTCTATTCTATTCTACCCTCCACTCCCCTCCCCTCCCCTTCTCTAATCTGTTTGATTCGATTTCATTTGACACATTTCCACGCGATTCGAAGTGATTAGGCTTGAATCAGCTCAATTCGGTTCGAATCGGCTCTATTCAGCTCGATTTCGCTCCATTCATCTCGATTTGGCTCAGATTGGGTCGATTCTGCTCGATTAGGCCTTCTTTGGTCCTATTCGGCCCTATCCTGCTCTATTCCACTGTTTTCTACTCTATTCATCTCTATCCGTCTCTATTTGACTCCTTTCAACTCCATTCCACACCATTCTCTCCTATTCTCCTGTACTCTGTTCTATTCTACCCTACCCTACCCTACTGCACCCCAGCCAAAACTACCCTACTTTAATCTGTTCAATTCAGTTCGACGTGATTTGACGGGATTCGACGGAATTTGACGAGATCTGAAGGGATTCAATGGGATTCGAAGACATTTGAAGAGATTCCACGCGATTTGACGTGATTCAGCAGGATTCTATGAGATTCGATGCAATTCGAAGTTAATCGATGTGATACGAAGCGATTCGGCGTGATTCGATGACATTCGACGTAATTTGACGCGATTCGACCCGATTTGACCCAAAGTGATGTGATTCGATGGGATTCGATGGGCTACGACTCTATTCAGCTACAGTCGGTGTGATTCTGCTTGATTCAGCTCGATTAGGTGCTTTTCGGCACTATACGGCTCTTTTCAGCTGTATTCACCTCCCTTCAGCTCTATCCGTCTCTATTCGACTCTATTCGACTCTGCTCTTTTCCAATCTATTCCATTCTTTATATTCTGCTCTAATCGCTTCTATTCTACTCTAGTCTATTCTACCCTCCCCTCCCCTTCTCTAATCTATACGTTTTGATTCGATTTTACGAAGTTAACGTGATTCGGATCGATTTGGCTCTCTTCGGCTCAATTAGGCTCCATTTGGCTCGTTTTGGATTGAATCGCTTCGATTCTGCTCGAATCGGCCTTATTGGCCCTATTCTGCTCTATTTGACTCTTTTCTACTCTATTCATCTCTATTTCACTCCATTCTATTCATTCCACACCATTCTACACTATTCTACTCTATTCTGCTCTACCTACCCTACTCTAACTCTAATCGATTCAACGCGATTCCTCTCCTTTTGTCTGCATTTGGCTCTATTCAGTTCTATTCGACTCTGCTCTACTCGTTTGTACTCTAGTCTACTCGTTTGTACTCTAGTCTACTCTTAGCTGATGTATTCTATTGTATGGTTTCTATCCTGTTCTATTCTACTCTATTCTACCGTACCTTATGCTACCCAACTCTAATCTATTCTCATCCATTTGATTGGATACGATTCGACCCATTTCGACGCGATTCGGCTCGATTTGGCTCTATTCTCACTCTATTCCCCTCTACTATACTCTAGTCTACTCTTTTCTGTATTCTTTCTGTATTGTTCTGTTCTCTTCTATTCTGTTTTATTCTATTCTACTCTACTCTATTCTACCCAACCCTACCATACCCGAACCTCCCCTACTCTAATCTATTCAATTCCATATGATGAATTTTGACCCAATTCGGGTCATATCCTTTAGATTCGTGTCCATTTGGATCGAATAGTGTCGATTCAGCTTCATTCGGCTCCATTAGGCTCGATTCACTGGATTCGGCTCAGTTTGGCTTGATTTGGCTCAATTCCGCTCGATTCGGCCCTCTTCGGCACTATTTAGCTCTATTTGGATCTTTTCTACTCTCTTCGACGCCATTCGATTTCATCGCACCCCATTCTACTCCATTCTACACTATTCTACTCTACTGTACTCTAATTTACTGTAATTGATTCGATGGGATTCGACGTGATTTGCCTTGTTTCGTCTCCATTCGGCTCGATTTGACTCTATTCGACTCTGTTTACTCTACTCTCCTCTACTTTTTTCTACCCCATTCTATTGTATTCTTTCTCTTCTGTTCTACTGTGTTCAATTCTATTCTTCTCTATTCTATCCTACCCTACTCTAATCTGTTCTACTTGAGTCGTTTCCACGCATTTCGATGCGATTCGGCTCAAATCGGCTCCATTCCACTCCACTCATCCCCATTCAGTTCAAATCTGTTCGATTCGGCTCTAATCGGCTCCATTTGGCTCTAGTAAGATCTATTCGGCTCTAATAGGCTCTATTCAGCCCTATTCTCCTCTAATAGACTCTACTCAACTCTATTATCTCTTTTCGACTCCATTCGACTCCATTCTACAGCATTCTACTCCATCATACTCTATTCTCTATTCTATTGTCTTGTACTTTATGCGACTCTAAACAAAAATGTGCTTTTTAGAGTAGTAGTCTATTCTAATCGATTGGATTGGATTTGACTTGAATCGATGGGATTCAATGCAATCCGACGGGATTCGAAGCGATACGGCACGATTCCGCGGGATTCGGCACGATTCGTCTTGATTTCTATCGTTTCGGCTCTTTTTGGCTCTTTCTGGCTCTATTCGTTAATATGGAACTCTATTCTACTCTACTCTTCTGTACTCTACACTACTCGACCCTATTCTATTCTTTCAGTTCTCTTCTGTTCTTTTCTACTGCATTCTATTCTACCCTACCCTACCCTACCTTACCCTACTGTAATCTGTTCGATTCTATGTGACACACTCGAAAGAGATTCGACCTGATTTAGGTCGTATCGGTTCGATTCAGCTCCTTTTCCTCCATTAGATTCAATTCGGTTCTACTCGGCTCTTTTCCGCTCTATTTGGCTCTGTTCAGCAGTATTCGACTCTATTTGTCTCTAGTCTACTCTACCCTACTTTTCTCTACTCTACTGTTTTCTTTCAGTTCTGTCGTAGTCTACCCTACCCTAACCTTACCTGCCCTACACTAATCTATTTGATTCGATTCAACACATTTCAACGCGATTCGACATGTTTCATCTTGATTCACCTCGAATTTGGTCGATTCGGGTGTATTCAGCTCTGTTCGGCTCTTTTCGGCTCTATTCACCTCTATTCAACTCTATTTCACTCTCTTCTACTCTACTTAATTCTATTCTATTCTTTCTGTTGTGTTCTCTTCTCTTCTCTTCTAAACCTCTCCTACCCTACCCCCCTCTACTCTAATCTATTCAATTCACTTCAATGCATTTCGACGCGATTCCATGTGATTAGGCTTGAATCGGCTCCATTTAGCTCTATTGGACTTGAATCGGGTCGATTCGGCTCAATTCAGCATAGTTAGGCTCGATTCAACCTTCTTCAGCCCTTTTTGGCTCTATTCAGCTCTTTTCTACTTTAATCGTCTCTATTTGGCTCCATTCGACTCCGTTCCACACGATTCGACTCCATTCTACTGCATTCTGCACTATTCTATTCTCTTCTACCCTACCCTACTCTTATCGATTTTAATCAATTTGATTCATTACGATTTGTCTCATTTCCTCTCCATTTGACTCGATTCAGCTTGAATTGGATCTATTCATCTATAGTCGGCACTGCTCGACTCTGACTATTCGACTCTGCTCAACTCTACTCCATTCTACTCTTTGTGTTCTCCTATATTCTATTCTACTCTGCCCTAACCTACCGAATCCCAGCCTAACCTACACTACTCTAATCTATTCAATTTAATTGGATTCCATTCAATTCCATACCATTCTGCTCTATTTGACACAGTTCAATGTTATTCGGTGAGATTCCACGAGATTCGATGGGTTTTGGTTGGATTTCATGGGATTCAATGAAATTGGATGCAATAGGATGCGATTAGTTGTGATTTGGCTCAGTTTGGCCCGGTTCATTTTTTTGTCTCTATTTGGCTTGTTTCAGCTCCATTCGGCTACATTCAGCTCGAATCTGGTTGATTCGACTCGATTCGGCTCGATTTGGCTGGATTCGGCTGGATTTGGCCGTATGGGGCCCTGTTCGGCGCTATTCAGCTCTATTCCACTCTTTTCTGCTCTATTCATCTCTATTCGACTCCATTCGACTCCATTCCACACCATTCTCTTCCATTCTACACTATCCTATTCTACAGAACCCTACCCCACCGTACCCTATCCTAATCTATTCTATTCTGTTGTATCCTATTCTCTTTTTCTATTTTCCCTCTTCCATCCTATGCTACTCTACCATACCCTACACTAAACTAACCTACCCTGACCTATGCTGTTCTATTCTATTTTCTCTGTTCCACCGTATGCTACCCTACCCTACGGTACCCGACCGTACCGTACCCTACTACTTAGGAGTACTCAATAAGGGTAGTAATTAAGGGTACTAGTTAGGGCAAGGGTACTATTTCAGGCTACTACTTCATGCCAGGGTACTTGTTAAGGGTACTAGTTAAGCTAAGGTTTATTCGTTAATGGTACTAGTTAATGCCAGGGTAATAGTTAAGGGTACTTGTTAAGGCACTGGTACTTGTTGAGGGTACTGTTGGAGACAAGGGTCGTATTTAAGACTACTACTTAAGGCAAGGCTACTAGTTCGGGGTACTAGTTAAGGCCAGGGTACTAGTTAAGGTAAGGCTACTAGATAAGGCTACTAGTTAAGGCAAGGCTACTAGTTTAGGGAACAAACTCAGGGTACTTGTCAAGGCAAGGGTATTGTCCAAGGCTAGTTGTCGAGGCTACTGTTCTATGCCCCTAGTCTAGCTGACTAGTCCAGCTTATGAGTCTATGCTACTACTCTAGCCTTTTCTTGTCTACTGTACCATAGTCTACCTTCATCTACCCCATCCTAAACTACCGTACCGTACCCTATTCTATTCTAATCTATTCGATTTGATTCGATTCAAAGCATTTCGATGCAATTGGACGCGATCGTGCTTGAATCGGCTCGATTCGGCTCGATTCGGCACCATCAGCTCCATTCAGCTCGATTCTGCTCGTTTCGACTCGATTTATCGCAGTGCAGCCTTATTCGGCCCTACTCGGCTCGATTCGACTGTTTTCTACTCTGTCTCTAGTCAACCCCATTTGGCTCCATTCTACTCCTTTCTACACTATTCTACTCTATTCTTTTCTACCCTACCCTACCCTCCTCTAATCTTTTCTAACGGATTCGATTGGACGCGGTTCGAAGCAATTTGACACGATTCATCTTGTTTTGTTTCTATTTGGCTCGATTCGGCTCGAATTGGCTCTATTCAGCTATATACTGCACTATTTGTCTCTATTCGACTCAATTCTACTCTACTCTTCTCTACTTTTCTTTGCTCTACTCTACTGTACTATATTCTATTCTTTCTCTTCAGTACTGTTCTATTCTATTCTACCCTCCACTCCCCTCCCCTCCCCTTCTCTAATCTGTTTGATTCGATTTCATTTGACACATTTCCACGCGATTCGAAGTGATTAGGCTTGAATCAGCTCAATTCGGTTCGAATCGGCTCTATTCAGCTCGATTTCGCTCCATTCATCTCGATTTGGCTCAGATTGGGTCGATTCTGCTCGATTAGGCCTTCTTTGGTCCTATTCGGCCCTATCCTGCTCTATTCCACTGTTTTCTACTCTATTCATCTCTATCCGTCTCTATTTGACTCCTTTCAACTCCATTCCACACCATTCTCTCCTATTCTCTTGTACTCTGTTCTATTCTACCCTACCCTACCCTACTGCACCCCAGCCAAAACTACCCTACTTTAATCTGTTCAATTCAGTTCGACGTGATTTGACGGGATTCGACGGAATTTGACGAGATCTGAAGGGATTCAATGGGATTCGAAGACATTTGAAGAGATTCCACACGATTTGACGTGATTCAGCAGGATTCTATGAGATTCGATGCAATTCGAAGTTAATCGATGTGATACGAAGCGATTCGGCGTGATTCGATGACATTCGACGTAATTTGACGCGATTCGACCCGATGTGACCCAAAGTGATGTGATTCGATGGGATTCGATGGGCTACGACTCTATTCAGCTACAGTCGGTGTGATTCTGCTTGATTCAGCTCGATTAGGTGCTTTTCGGCACTATACGGCTCTTTTCAGCTGTATTCACCTCCCTTCAGCTCTATCCGTCTCTATTCGACTCTATTCGACTCTGCTCTTTTCCAATCTATTCCATTCTTTATATTCTGCTCTAATCGCTTCTATTCTACTCTAGTCTATTCTACCCTCCCCTCCCCTTCTCTAATCTATACGTTTTGATTCGATTTTACGAATTTAACGTGATTCGGATCGATTTGGCTCTCTTCGGCTCAATTAGGCTCCATTTGGCTCGTTTTGGATTGAATCGCTTCGATTCTGCTCGAATCGGCCTTATTGGCCCTATTCTGCTCTATTTGACTCTTTTCTACTCTATTCATCTCTATTTCACTCCATTCTATTCATTCCACACCATTCTACACTATTCTACTCTATTCTGCTCTACCTACCCTACTCTAACTCTAATCGATTCAACGCGATTCCTCTCCTTTTGTCTGCATTTGGCTCTATTCAGTTCTATTCGACTCTGCTCTACTCGTTTGTACTCTAGTCTACTCGTTTGTACTCTAGTCTACTCTTAGCTGATGTATTCTATTGTATGGTTTCTATCCTGTTCTATTCTACTCTATTCTACCGTACCTTATGCTACCCAACTCTAATCTATTCTCATCCATTTGATTGGATACGATTCGACCCATTTCGACGCGATTCGGCTCGATTTGGCTCTATTCTCACTCTATTCCCCTCTACTATACTCTAGTCTACTCTTTTCTGTATTCTTTCTGTATTGTTCTGTTCTCTTCTATTCTGTTTTATTCTATTCTACTCTACTCTATTCTACCCAACCCTACCATACCCGAACCTCCCCTACTCTAATCTATTCAATTCCATATGATGAATTTTGACCCAATTCGGGTCATATCGTTTAGATTCGTGTCCATTTGGATCGAATAGTGTCGATTCAGCTTCATTCGGCTCCATTAGGCTCGATTCACTGGATTCGGCTCAGTTTGGCTTGATTTGGCTCAATTCCGCTCGATTCGGCCCTCTTCGGCACTATTTAGCTCTATTTGGATCTTTTCTACTCTCTTCGACTCCATTCGATTTCATCGCACCCCATTCTACTCCATTCTACACTATTCTACTCTACTGTACTCTAATTTACTGTAATTGATTCGATGGGATTCGACGTGATTTGCCTTGTTTCGTCTCCATTCGGCTCGATTTGACTCTATTCGACTCTGTTTACTCTACTCTCCTCTACTTTTTTCTACCCCATTCTATTGTATTCTTTCTCTTCTGTTCTACTGTGTTCCATTCTATTCTTCTCTATTCTATCCTACCCTACTCTAATCTGTTCTACTTGAGTCGTTTCCACGCATTTCGATGCGATTCGGCTCAAATCGGCTCCATTCCACTCCACTCATCCCCATTCAGTTCAAATCTGTTCGATTCGGCTCTAATCGGCTCCATTTGGCTCTAGTAAGATCTATTCGGCTCTAATAGGCTCTATTCAGCTCTATTCTCCTCTATTAGACTCTACCCAACTCTATTATCTCTTTTCGACTCCATTCGACTCCATTCTACAGCATTCTACTCCATCATACTCTATTCTCTATTCTATTGTCTTGTACTTTATGCGACTCTAAACAAAAATGTGCTTTTTAGAGTAGTAGTCTATTCTAATCGATTGGATTGGATTTGACTTGAATCGATGGGATTCAATGCAATCCGACGGGATTCGAAGCGATACGGCACGATTCCGCGGGATTCGGCACGATTCGTCTTGATTTCTATCGTTGTGGCTCTTTTTGGCTCTTTCTGGCTCTATTCGTTAATATGGAACTCTATTCTACTCTACTCTTCTGTACTCTACACTACTCGACCCTATTCTATTCTTTCAGTTCTCTTCTGTTCTTTTCTACTGCATTCTATTCTACCCTACCCTACCCTACCTTACCCTACTGTAATCTGTTCGATTCTATGTGACACACTCGAAAGAGATTCGACCTGATTTAGGTCGTATCGGTTCGATTCAGCTCCTTTTCCTCCATTAGATTCAATTCGGTTCTACTCGGCTCTTTTCCGCTCTATTTGGCTCTGTTCAGCAGTATTCGACTCTATTTGTCTCTAGTCTACTCTACCCTACTTTTCTCTACTCTACTGTTTTCTTTCAGTTCTGTCGTAGTCTACCCTACCCTAACCTTACCTGCCCTACACTAATCTATTTGATTCGATTCAACACATTTCAACGCGATTCGACATGTTTCATCTTGATTCACCTCGAATTTGGTCGATTCGGGTGTATTCAGCTCTGTTCGGCTCTTTTCGGCTCTATTCACCTCTATTCAACTCTATTTCACTCTCTTCTACTCTACTTAATTCTATTCTATTCTTTCTGTTGTGTTCTCTTCTCTTCTCTTCTAAACCTCTCCTACCCTACCCCCCTCTACTCTAATCTATTCAATTCACTTCAATGCATTTCGACGCGATTCCATGTGATTAGGCTTGAATCGGCTCCATTTAGCTCTATTTGACTTGAATCGGGTCGATTCGGCTCAATTCAGCATAGTTAGGCTCGATTCAACCTTCTTCAGCCCTTTTTGGCTCTGTTCAGCTCTTTTCTACTTTAATCGTCTCTATTTGGCTCCATTCGACTCCGTTCCACACGATTCGACTCCATTCTACTGCATTCTGCACTATTCTATTCTCTTCTACCCTACCCTACTCTTATCGATTTTAATCAATTTGATTCATTACGATTTGTCTCATTTCCTCTCCATTTGACTCGATTCAGCTTGAATTGGATCTATTCATCTATAGTCGGCACTGCTCGACTCTGACTATTCGACTCTGCTCAACTCTACTCCATTCTACTCTTTGTGTTCTCCTCTATTCTATTCTACTCTGCCCTAACCTACCGAATCCCAGCCTAACCTACACTACTCTAATCTATTCAATTTAATTGCATTCCATTCAATTCCATACCATTCTGCTCTATTTGACACAGTTCAATGTTATTCGGTGAGATTCCACGAGATTCGATGGGTTTTGGTTGGATTTCATGGGATTTCAATGAAATTGGATGCAATAGGATGCGATTAGTTGTGATTTGGCTCAGTTTGGCCCGGTTCATTTTTTTGTCTCTATTTGGCTTGTTTCAGCTCCATTCGGCTACATTCAGCTCGAATCTGGTTGATTCGACTCGATTCGGGTCGATTTGGCTGAATACTATCTCTCTATGCGTATGGGGCCCTGTTCGGCGCTATTCAGCTCTATTCCACTCTTTTCTGCTCTATTCATCTCTATTCGACTCCATTCGACTCCATTCCACACCATTCTCTTCCATTCTACACTATCCTATTCTACAGAACCCTACCCCACCGTACCCTATCCTAATCTATTCTATTCTGTTGTATCCTATTCTCTTTTTCTATTTTCCCTCTTCCATCCTATGCTACTCTACCATACCCTACACTAAACTAACCTACCCTGACCTATGCTGTTCTATTCTATTTTCTCTGTTCCACCGTATGCTACCCTACCCTACGGTACCCGACCGTACCGTACCCTACTACTTAGGAGTACTCAATAAGGGTAGTAATTAAGGGTACTAGTTAGGGCAAGGGTACTATTTCAGGCTACTACTTCATGCCAGGGTACTTGTTAAGGGTACTAGTTAAGCTAAGGTTTATTCGTTAATGGTACTAGTTAATGCCAGGGTAATAGTTAAGGGTACTTGTTAAGGCACTGGTACTTGTTGAGGGTACTGTTGGAGACAAGGGTCGTATTTCAGACTACTACTTAAGGCAAGGCTACTAGTTCGGGGTACTAGTTAAGGCCAGGGTACTAGTTAAGGTAAGGCTACTAGATAAGGCTACTAGTTAAGGCAAGGCTACTAGTTTAGGGTACAAACTCAGGGTACTTGTCAAGGCAAGGGTACTGTCCAAGGCTAGTTGTCGAGGCTACTGATCTATGCCCCTAGTCTAGCTGACTAGTCCAGCTTATGAGTCTATGCTACTACTCTAGCCTTTTCTTGTCTACTGTACCATAGTCTACCTTCATCTACCCCATCCTAAACTACCGTACCGTACCCTATTCTATTCTAATCTATTCGATTTGATTCGATTCAAAGCATTTCGATGCAATTGGACGCGATCGTGCTTGAATCGGCTCGATTCGGCTCGATTCGGCACCACCAGCTCCATTCAGCTCGATTCTGCTCGTTTCGACTCGATTTATCGCAGTGCAGCCTTATTCGGCCCTACTCGGCTCGATTCGACTGTTTTCTACTCTGTCTCTAGTCAACCCCATTTGGCTCCATTCTACTCCTTTCTACACTATTCTACTCTATTCTTTTCTACCCTACCCTACCCTCCTCTAATCTTTTCTAACGGATTCGATTGGACGCGGTTCGAAGCAATTCGACACGATTCATCTTGTTTTGTTTCCATTTGGCTCGATTCGGCTCGAATTGGCTCTATTCAGCTATATACTGCACTATTTGTCTCTATTCGACTCAGTTCTACTCTACTCTTCTCTACTTTTCTTTGCTCTACTCTACTGTACTATAGTCTATTCTTTCTCTTCAGTACTGTTCTATTCTATTCTACCCTCCACTCCCCTCCCCTCCCCTTCTCTAATCTGTTTGATTCGATTTCACTTGACACATTTCCACGCGATTCGAAGTGATTAGGCTTGAATCAGCTCAATTCGGTTCGAATCGGCTCTATTCAGCTCGATTTCGCTCCATTCATCTCGATTTGGCTCAGATTGTGTCGATTCTGCTCGATTAGGCCTTCTTTGGTCCTATTCGGCCCTATCCTGCTCTATTCCACTGTTTTCTACTCTATTCATCTCTATCCGTCTCTATTTGACTCCTTTCAACTCCATTCCACACCATTCTCTCCTATTCTCTTGTACTCTGTTCTATTCTACCCTACCCTACCCTACTGCACCCCAGCCAAAACTACCCTACTTTAATCTGTTCAATTCAGTTCGACGTGATTTGACGGGATTCGACGGAATTTGACGAGATCTGAAGAGATTCAATGGGATTCGAAGACATTTGAAGAGATTCCACGCGATTTGACGTGATTCAGCAGGATTCTATGAGATTCGATGCAATTCGAAGTTAATCGATGTGATACGAAGCGATTCGGCGTGATTCGATGACATTCGACGTAATTTGACGCGATTCGACCCGATGTGACCCAAAGTGATGTGATTCGATGGGATTCGATGGGCTACGACTCTATTCAGCTACAGTCGGTGTGATTCTGCTTGATTCAGCTCGATTAGGTACTTTTCGGCACTATACGGCTCTTTTCAGCTGTATTCACCTCCCTTCAGCTCTATCCGTCTCTATTCAGTCTATTCGACTCTACTCTTTTCCAATCTATTCCATTCTTTATATTCTGCTCTAATCGCTTCTATTCTACTCTAGTCTATTCTACCCTCCCCTCCCCTTCTCTAATCTATACGTTTTGATTCGATTTTACGAAGTTAACGTGATTCGGATCGATTTGGCTCTCTTCGGCTCAATTAGGCTCCATTTGGCTCGTTTTGGATTGAATCGCTTCGATTCTGCTCGAATCGGCCTTATTGGCCCTATTCTGCTCTATTTGACTCTTTTCTACTCTATTCATCTCTATTTCACTCCATTCTATTCATTCCACACCATTCTACACTATTTTACTCTATTCTGCTCTACCTACCCTACTCTAACTCTAATCGATTCAACGCGATTCCTCTCCTTTTGTCTGCATTTGGCTCTATTCAGTTCTATTCGACTCTGCTCTACTCGTTTGTACTCTAGTCTACTCGTTTGTACTCTAGTCTACTCTTAGCTGATGTATTCTATTGTATGGTTTCTATCCTGTTCTATTCTACTCTATTCTACCGTACCTTATGCTACCCAACTCTAATCTATTCTCATCCATTTGATTGGATACGATTCGACCCATTTCGACGCGATTCGGCTCGATTTGGCTCTATTCTCACTCTATTCCCCTCTACTATACTCTAGTCTACTCTTTTCTGTATTCTTTCTGTATTGTTCTGTTCTCTTCTATTCTGTTTTATTCTATTCTACTCTACTCTATTCTACCCAACCCTACCATACCCGAACCTCCCCTACTCTAATCTATTCAATTCCATATGATGAATTTTGACCCAATTCGGGTCATATCGTTTAGATTCGTGTCCATTTGGATCGAATAGTGTCGATTCAGCTTCATTCGGCTCCATTAGGCTCGATTCACTGGATTCGGCTCAGTTTGGCTTGATTTGGCTCAATTCCGCTCGATTCGGCCCTCTTCGGCACTATTTAGCTCTATTTGGATCTTTTCTACTCTCTTCGACTCCATTCGATTTCATCGCACCCCATTCTACTCCATTCTACACTATTCTACTCTACTGTACTCTAATTTACTGTAATTGATTCGATGGGATTCGACGTGATTTGCCTTGTTTCGTCTCCATTCGGCTCGATTTGACTCTATTCGACTCTGTTTACTCTACTCTCCTCTACTTTTTTCTACCCCATTCTATTGTATTCTTTCTCTTCTGTTCTACTGTGTTCCATTCTATTCTTCTCTATTCTATCCTACCCTACTCTAATCTGTTCTACTTGAGTCGTTTCCACGCATTTCGATGCGATTCGGCTCAAATCGGCTCCATTCCACTCCACTCATCCCCATTCAGTTCAAATCTGTTCGATTCGGCTCTAATCGGCTCCATTTGGCTCTAGTAAGATCTATTCGGCTCTAATAGGCTCTATTCAGCTCTATTCTCCTCTATTAGACTCTACCCAACTCTATTATCTCTTTTCGACTCCATTCGACTCCATTCTACAGCATTCTACTCCATCATACTCTATTCTCTATTCTATTGTCTTGTACTTTATGCGACTCTAAACAAAAATGTGCTTTTTAGAGTAGTAGTCTATTCTAATCGATTGGATTGGATTTGACTTGAATCGATGGGATTCAATGCAATCCGACGGGATTCGAAGCGATACGGCACGATTCCGCGGGATTCGGCACGATTCGTCTTGATTTCTATCGTTGTGGCTCTTTTTGGCTCTTTCTGGCTCTATTCGTTAATATGGAACTCTATTCTACTCTACTCTTCTGTACTCTACACTACTCGACCCTATTCTATTCTTTCAGTTCTCTTCTGTTCTTTTCTACTGCATTCTATTCTACCCTACCCTACCCTACCTTACCCTACTGTAATCTGTTCGATTCTATGTGACACACTCGAAAGAGATTCGACCTGATTTAGGTCGTATCGGTTCGATTCAGCTCCTTTTCCTCCATTAGATTCAATTCGGTTCTACTCGGCTCTTTTCCGCTCTATTTGGCTCTGTTCAGCAGTATTCGACTCTATTTGTCTCTAGTCTACTCTACCCTACTTTTCTCTACTCTACTGTTTTCTTTCAGTTCTGTCGTAGTCTACCCTACCCTAACCTTACCTGCCCTACACTAATCTATTTGATTCGATTCAACACATTTCAACGCGATTCGACATGTTTCATCTTGATTCACCTCGAATTTGGTCGATTCGGGTGTATTCAGCTCTGTTCGGCTCTTTTCGGCTCTATTCACCTCTATTCAACTCTATTTCACTCTCTTCTACTCTACTTAATTCTATTCTATTCTTTCTGTTGTGTTCTCTTCTCTTCTCTTCTAAACCTCTCCTACCCTACCCCCCTCTACTCTAATCTATTCAATTCACTTCAATGCATTTCGACGCGATTCCATGTGATTAGGCTTGAATCGGCTCCATTTAGCTCTATTTGACTTGAATCGGGTCGATTCGGCTCAATTCAGCATAGTTAGGCTCGATTCAACCTTCTTCAGCCCTTTTTGGCTCTGTTCAGCTCTTTTCTACTTTAATCGTCTCTATTTGGCTCCATTCGACTCCGTTCCACACGATTCGACTCCATTCTACTGCATTCTGCACTATTCTATTCTCTTCTACCCTACCCTACTCTTATCGATTTTAATCAATTTGATTCATTACGATTTGTCTCATTTCCTCTCCATTTGACTCGATTCAGCTTGAATTGGATCTATTCATCTATAGTCGGCACTGCTCGACTCTGACTATTCGACTCTGCTCAACTCTACTCCATTCTACTCTTTGTGTTCTCCTCTATTCTATTCTACTCTGCCCTAACCTACCGAATCCCAGCCTAACCTACACTACTCTAATCTATTCAATTTAATTGCATTCCATTCAATTCCATACCATTCTGCTCTATTTGACACAGTTCAATGTTATTCGGTGAGATTCCACGAGATTCGATGGGTTTTGGTTGGATTTCATGGGATTCAATGAAATTGGATGCAATAGGATGCGATTAGTTGTGATTTGGCTCAGTTTGGCCCGGTTCATTTTTTTGTCTCTATTTGGCTTGTTTCAGCTCCATTCGGCTACATTCAGCTCGAATCTGGTTGATTCGACTCGATTCGGGTCGATTTGGCTGGATTCGGCTGGATTTGGCCGTATGGGGCCCTGTTCGGCGCTATTCAGCTCTATTCCACTCTTTTCTGCTCTATTCATCTCTATTCGACTCCATTCGACTCCATTCCACACCATTCTCTTCCATTCTACACTATCCTATTCTACAGAACCCTACCCCACCGTACCCTATCCTAATCTATTCTATTCTGTTGTATCCTATTCTCTTTTTCTATTTTCCCTCTTCCATCCTATGCTACTCTACCATACCCTACACTAAACTAACCTACCCTGACCTATGCTGTTCTATTCTATTTTCTCTGTTCCACCGTATGCTACCCTACCCTACGGTACCCGACCGTACCGTACCCTACTACTTAGGAGTACTCAATAAGGGTAGTAATTAAGGGTACTAGTTAGGGCAAGGGTACTATTTCAGGCTACTACTTCATGCCAGGGTACTTGTTAAGGGTACTAGTTAAGCTAAGGTTTATTCGTTAATGGTACTAGTTAATGCCAGGGTAATAGTTAAGGGTACTTGTTAAGGCACTGGTACTTGTTGAGGGTACTGTTGGAGACAAGGGTCGTATTTCAGACTACTACTTAAGGCAAGGCTACTAGTTCGGGGTACTAGTTAAGGCCAGGGTACTAGTTAAGGTAAGGCTACTAGATAAGGCTACTAGTTAAGGCAAGGCTACTAGTTTAGGGTACAAACTCAGGGTACTTGTCAAGGCAAGGGTACTGTCCAAGGCTAGTTGTCGAGGCTACTGATCTATGCCCCTAGTCTAGCTGACTAGTCCAGCTTATGAGTCTATGCTACTACTCTAGCCTTTTCTTGTCTACTGTACCATAGTCTACCTTCATCTACCCCATCCTAAACTACCGTACCGTACCCTATTCTATTCTAATCTATTCGATTTGATTCGATTCAAAGCATTTCGATGCAATTGGACGCGATCGTGCTTGAATCGGCTCGATTCGGCTCGATTCGGCACCACCAGCTCCATTCAGCTCGATTCTGCTCGTTTCGACTCGATTTATCGCAGTGCAGCCTTATTCGGCCCTACTCGGCTCGATTCGACTGTTTTCTACTCTGTCTCTAGTCAACCCCATTTGGCTCCATTCTACTCCTTTCTACACTATTCTACTCTATTCTTTTCTACCCTACCCTACCCTCCTCTAATCTTTTCTAACGGATTCGATTGGACGCGGTTCGAAGCAATTCGACACGATTCATCTTGTTTTGTTTCCATTTGGCTCGATTCGGCTCGAATTGGCTCTATTCAGCTATATACTGCACTATTTGTCTCTATTCGACTCAGTTCTACTCTACTCTTCTCTACTTTTCTTTGCTCTACTCTACTGTACTATAGTCTATTCTTTCTCTTCAGTACTGTTCTATTCTATTCTACCCTCCACTCCCCTCCCCTCCCCTTCTCTAATCTGTTTGATTCGATTTCACTTGACACATTTCCACGCGATTCGAAGTGATTAGGCTTGAATCAGCTCAATTCGGTTCGAATCGGCTCTATTCAGCTCGATTTCGCTCCATTCATCTCGATTTGGCTCAGATTGTGTCGATTCTGCTCGATTAGGCCTTCTTTGGTCCTATTCGGCCCTATCCTGCTCTATTCCACTGTTTTCTACTCTATTCATCTCTATCCGTCTCTATTTGACTCCTTTCAACTCCATTCCACACCATTCTCTCCTATTCTCTTGTACTCTGTTCTATTCTACCCTACCCTACCCTACTGCACCCCAGCCAAAACTACCCTACTTTAATCTGTTCAATTCAGTTCGACGTGATTTGACGGGATTCGACGGAATTTGACGAGATCTGAAGAGATTCAATGGGATTCGAAGACATTTGAAGAGATTCCACGCGATTTGACGTGATTCAGCAGGATTCTATGAGATTCGATGCAATTCGAAGTTAATCGATGTGATACGAAGCGATTCGGCGTGATTCGATGACATTCGACGTAATTTGACGCGATTCGACCCGATGTGACCCAAAGTGATGTGATTCGATGGGATTCGATGGGCTACGACTCTATTCAGCTACAGTCGGTGTGATTCTGCTTGATTCAGCTCGATTAGGTACTTTTCGGCACTATACGGCTCTTTTCAGCTGTATTCACCTCCCTTCAGCTCTATCCGTCTCTATTCAGTCTATTCGACTCTACTCTTTTCCAATCTATTCCATTCTTTATATTCTGCTCTAATCGCTTCTATTCTACTCTAGTCTATTCTACCCTCCCCTCCCCTTCTCTAATCTATACGTTTTGATTCGATTTTACGAAGTTAACGTGATTCGGATCGATTTGGCTCTCTTCGGCTCAATTAGGCTCCATTTGGCTCGTTTTGGATTGAATCGCTTCGATTCTGCTCGAATCGGCCTTATTGGCCCTATTCTGCTCTATTTGACTCTTTTCTACTCTATTCATCTCTATTTCACTCCATTCTATTCATTCCACACCATTCTACACTATTTTACTCTATTCTGCTCTACCTACCCTACTCTAACTCTAATCGATTCAACGCGATTCCTCTCCTTTTGTCTGCATTTGGCTCTATTCAGTTCTATTCGACTCTGCTCTACTCGTTTGTACTCTAGTCTACTCGTTTGTACTCTAGTCTACTCTTAGCTGATGTATTCTATTGTATGGTTTCTATCCTGTTCTATTCTACTCTATTCTACCGTACCTTATGCTACCCAACTCTAATCTATTCTCATCCATTTGATTGGATACGATTCGACCCATTTCGACGCGATTCGGCTCGATTTGGCTCTATTCTCACTCTTTTCCCCTCTACTATACTCTAGTCTACTCTTTTCTGTATTCTTTCTGTATTGTTCTGTTCTCTTCTATTCTGTTTTATTCTATTCTACTCTACTCTATTCTACCCAACCCTACCATACCCGAACCTCCCCTACTCTAATCTATTCAATTCCATATGATGAATTTTGACCCAATTCGGGTCATATCCTTTAGATTCGTGTCCATTTGGATCGAATAGTGTCGATTCAGCTTCATTCGGCTCCATTAGGCTCGATTCACTGGATTCGGCTCAGTTTGGCTTGATTTGGCTCAATTCCGCTCGATTCGGCCCTCTTCGGCACTATTTAGCTCTATTTGGATCTTTTCTACTCTCTTCGACTCCATTCGATTTCATCGCACCCCATTCTACTCCATTCTACACTATTCTACTCTACTGTACTCTAATTTACTGTAATTGATTCGATGGGATTCGACGTGATTTGCCTTGTTTCGTCTCCATTCGGCTCGATTTGACTCTATTCGACTCTGTTTACTCTACTCTCCTCTACTTTTTTCTACCCCATTCTATTGTATTCTTTCTCTTCTGTTCTACTGTGTTCAATTCTATTCTTCTCTATTCTATCCTACCCTACTCTAATCTGTTCTACTTGAGTCGTTTCCACGCATTTCGATGCGATTCGGCTCAAATCGGCTCCATTCCACTCCACTCATCCCCATTCAGTTCAAATCTGTTCGATTCGGCTCTAATCGGCTCCATTTGGCTCTAGTAAGTTCTATTCGGCTCTAATAGGCTCTATTCAGCTCTATTCTCCTCTATTAGACTCTACTCAACTCTATTATCTCTTTTCAACTCCATTCGACTCCATTCTACAGCATTCTACTCCATCATACTCTATTCTCTATTCTATTGTCTTGTACTTTATGCGACTCTAAACAAAAATGTGCTTTTTAGAGTAGTAGTCTATTCTAATCGATTGGATTGGATTTGACTTGAATCGATGGGATTCAATGCAATCCGACGGGATTCGAAGCGATACGGCACGATTCCGCGGGATTCGGCACGATTCGTCTTGATTTCTATCGTTTCGGCTCTTTTTGGCTCTTTCTGGCTCTATTCGTTAATATGGAACTCTATTCTACTCTACTCTTCTATACTCTACACTACTCGACCCTATTCTATTCTTTCAGTTCTCTTCTGTTCTTTTCTACTGCATTCTATTCTACCCTACCCTACCCTACCTTACCCTATCGTAATCTGTTCGATTCTACGTGACACACTCGAAAGAGATTCGACCTGATTTAGGTCGTATCGGTTCGATTCAGCTCCTTTTCCTCCATTAGATTCAATTCGGTTCTACTCGGCTCTTTTCCGCTCTATTTGGCTCTGTTCAGCAGTATTCGACTCTATTTGTCTCTAGTCTACTCTACCCTACTTTTCTCTACTCTACTGTTTTCTTTCAGTTCTGTCGTAGTCTACCCTACCCTAACCTTACCTGCCCTACACTAATCTATTTGATTCGGTTCAACACATTTCAACGCGATTCGACATGTTTCATCTTGATTCACCTCGAATTTGGTCGATTCGGGTGTATTCAGCTCTGTTCGGCTCTTTTCGGCTCTATTCACCTCTATTCAACTCTATTTCACTCTCTTCTACTCTACTTAATTCTATTCTATTCTTTCTGTTGTGTTCTCTTCTCTTCTCTTCTAAACCTCTCCTACCCTACCCCCCTCTACTCTAATCTATTCAATTCACTTCAATGCATTTCGACGCGATTCCATGTGATTAGGCTTGAATCGGCTCCATTTAGCTCTATTTGACTTGAATCGGGTCGATTCGGCTCAATTCAGCATAGTTAGGCTCGATTCAACCTTCTTCAGCCCTTTTTGGCTCTGTTCAGCTCTTTTCTACTTTAATCGTCTCTATTTGGCTCCATTCGACTCCGTTCCACACGATTCGACTCCATTCTACTGCATTCTGCACTATTCTATTCTCTTCTACCCTACCCTACTCTTATCGATTTTAATCAATTTGATTCATTACGATTTGTCTCATTTCCTCTCCATTTGACTCGATTCAGCTTGAATTGGATCTATTCATCTATAGTCGGCACTGCTCGACTCTGACTATTCGACTCTGCTCAACTCTACTCCATTCTACTCTTTGTGTTCTCCTCTATTCTATTCTACTCTGCCCTAACCTACCGAATCCCAGCCTAACCTAAACTACTCTAATCTATTCAATTTAATTGGATTCCATTCAATTCCATACCATTCTGCTCTATTTGACACAGTTCAATGTTATTCGGTGAGATTCCACGAGATTCGATGGGTTTTGGTTGGATTTCATGGGATTCAATGAAATTGGATGCAATAGGATGCGATTAGTTGTGATTTGGCTCAGTTTGGCCCGGTTCATTTTTTTGTCTCTATTTGGCTTGTTTCAGCTCCATTCGGCTACATTCAGCTCGAATCTGGTTGATTCGACTCGATTCGGGTCGATTTGGCTGGATTCGGCTGGATTTGGCCGTATGGGGCCCTGTTCGGCGCTATTCAGCTCTATTCCACTCTTTTCTGCTCTATTCATCTCTATTCGACTCCATTCGACTCCATTCCACACCATTCTCTTCCATTCTACACTATCCTATTCTACAGAACCCTACCCCACCGTACCCTATCCTAATCTATTCTATTCTGTTGTATCCTATTCTCTTTTTCTATTTTCCCTCTTCCATCCTATGCTACTCTACCATACCCTACACTAAACTAACCTACCCTGACCTATGCTGTTCTATTCTATTTTCTCTGTTCCACCGTATGCTACCCTACCCTACGGTACCCGACCGTACCGTACCCTACTACTTAGGAGTACTCAATAAGGGTAGTAATTAAGGGTACTAGTTAGGGCAAGGGTACTATTTCAGGCTACTACTTCATGCCAGGGTACTTGTTAAGGGTACTAGTTAAGCTAAGGTTTATTCGTTAATGGTACTAGTTAATGCCAGGGTAATAGTTAAGGGTACTTGTTAAGGCACTGGTACTTGTTGAGGGTACTGTTGGAGACAAGGGTCGTATTTCAGACTACTACTTAAGGCAAGGCTACTAGTTCGGGGTACTAGTTAAGGCCAGGGTACTAGTTAAGGTAAGGCTACTAGATAAGGCTACTAGTTAAGGCAAGGCTACTAGTTTAGGGTACAAACTCAGGGTACTTGTCAAGGCAAGGGTACTGTCCAAGGCTAGTTGTCGAGGCTACTGATCTATGCCCCTAGTCTAGCTGACTAGTCCAGCTTATGAGTCTATGCTACTACTCTAGCCTTTTCTTGTCTACTGTACCATAGTCTACCTTCATCTACCCCATCCTAAACTACCGTACCGTACCCTATTCTATTCTAATCTATTCGATTTGATTCGATTCAAAGCATTTCGATGCAATTGGACGCGATCGTGCTTGAATCGGCTCGATTCGGCTCGATTCGGCACCACCAGCTCCATTCAGCTCGATTCTGCTCGTTTCGACTCGATTTATCGCAGTGCAGCCTTATTCGGCCCTACTCGGCTCGATTCGACTGTTTTCTACTCTGTCTCTAGTCAACCCCATTTGGCTCCATTCTACTCCTTTCTACACTATTCTACTCTATTCTTTTCTACCCTACCCTACCCTCCTCTAATCTTTTCTAACGGATTCGATTGGACGCGGTTCGAAGCAATTCGACACGATTCATCTTGTTTTGTTTCCATTTGGCTCGATTCGGCTCGAATTGGCTCTATTCAGCTATATACTGCACTATTTGTCTCTATTCGACTCAGTTCTACTCTACTCTTCTCTACTTTTCTTTGCTCTACTCTACTGTACTATAGTCTATTCTTTCTCTTCAGTACTGTTCTATTCTATTCTACCCTCCACTCCCCTCCCCTCCCCTTCTCTAATCTGTTTGATTCGATTTCACTTGACACATTTCCACGCGATTCGAAGTGATTAGGCTTGAATCAGCTCAATTCGGTTCGAATCGGCTCTATTCAGCTCGATTTCGCTCCATTCATCTCGATTTGGCTCAGATTGTGTCGATTCTGCTCGATTAGGCCTTCTTTGGTCCTATTCGGCCCTATCCTGCTCTATTCCACTGTTTTCTACTCTATTCATCTCTATCCGTCTCTATTTGACTCCTTTCAACTCCATTCCACACCATTCTCTCCTATTCTCTTGTACTCTGTTCTATTCTACCCTACCCTACCCTACTGCACCCCAGCCAAAACTACCCTACTTTAATCTGTTCAATTCAGTTCGACGTGATTTGACGGGATTCGACGGAATTTGACGAGATCTGAAGAGATTCAATGGGATTCGAAGACATTTGAAGAGATTCCACGCGATTTGACGTGATTCAGCAGGATTCTATGAGATTCGATGCAATTCGAAGTTAATCGATGTGATACGAAGCGATTCGGCGTGATTCGATGACATTCGACGTAATTTGACGCGATTCGACCCGATGTGACCCAAAGTGATGTGATTCGATGGGATTCGATGGGCTACGACTCTATTCAGCTACAGTCGGTGTGATTCTGCTTGATTCAGCTCGATTAGGTACTTTTCGGCACTATACGGCTCTTTTCAGCTGTATTCACCTCCCTTCAGCTCTATCCGTCTCTATTCAGTCTATTCGACTCTACTCTTTTCCAATCTATTCCATTCTTTATATTCTGCTCTAATCGCTTCTATTCTACTCTAGTCTATTCTACCCTCCCCTCCCCTTCTCTAATCTATACGTTTTGATTCGATTTTACGAAGTTAACGTGATTCGGATCGATTTGGCTCTCTTCGGCTCAATTAGGCTCCATTTGGCTCGTTTTGGATTGAATCGCTTCGATTCTGCTCGAATCGGCCTTATTGGCCCTATTCTGCTCTATTTGACTCTTTTCTACTCTATTCATCTCTATTTCACTCCATTCTATTCATTCCACACCATTCTACACTATTTTACTCTATTCTGCTCTACCTACCCTACTCTAACTCTAATCGATTCAACGCGATTCCTCTCCTTTTGTCTGCATTTGGCTCTATTCAGTTCTATTCGACTCTGCTCTACTCGTTTGTACTCTAGTCTACTCGTTTGTACTCTAGTCTACTCTTAGCTGATGTATTCTATTGTATGGTTTCTATCCTGTTCTATTCTACTCTATTCTACCGTACCTTATGCTACCCAACTCTAATCTATTCTCATCCATTTGATTGGATACGATTCGACCCATTTCGACGCGATTCGGCTCGATTTGGCTCTATTCTCACTCTTTTCCCCTCTACTATACTCTAGTCTACTCTTTTCTGTATTCTTTCTGTATTGTTCTGTTCTCTTCTATTCTGTTTTATTCTATTCTACTCTACTCTATTCTACCCAACCCTACCATACCCGAACCTCCCCTACTCTAATCTATTCAATTCCATATGATGAATTTTGACCCAATTCGGGTCATATCCTTTAGATTCGTGTCCATTTGGATCGAATAGTGTCGATTCAGCTTCATTCGGCTCCATTAGGCTCGATTCACTGGATTCGGCTCAGTTTGGCTTGATTTGGCTCAATTCCGCTCGATTCGGCCCTCTTCGGCACTATTTAGCTCTATTTGGATCTTTTCTACTCTCTTCGACTCCATTCGATTTCATCGCACCCCATTCTACTCCATTCTACACTATTCTACTCTACTGTACTCTAATTTACTGTAATTGATTCGATGGGATTCGACGTGATTTGCCTTGTTTCGTCTCCATTCGGCTCGATTTGACTCTATTCGACTCTGTTTACTCTACTCTCCTCTACTTTTTTCTACCCCATTCTATTGTATTCTTTCTCTTCTGTTCTACTGTGTTCAATTCTATTCTTCTCTATTCTATCCTACCCTACTCTAATCTGTTCTACTTGAGTCGTTTCCACGCATTTCGATGCGATTCGGCTCAAATCGGCTCCATTCCACTCCACTCATCCCCATTCAGTTCAAATCTGTTCGATTCGGCTCTAATCGGCTCCATTTGGCTCTAGTAAGTTCTATTCGGCTCTAATAGGCTCTATTCAGCTCTATTCTCCTCTATTAGACTCTACTCAACTCTATTATCTCTTTTCAACTCCATTCGACTCCATTCTACAGCATTCTACTCCATCATACTCTATTCTCTATTCTATTGTCTTGTACTTTATGCGACTCTAAACAAAAATGTGCTTTTTAGAGTAGTAGTCTATTCTAATCGATTGGATTGGATTTGACTTGAATCGATGGGATTCAATGCAATCCGACGGGATTCGAAGCGATACGGCACGATTCCGCGGGATTCGGCACGATTCGTCTTGATTTCTATCGTTTCGGCTCTTTTTGGCTCTTTCTGGCTCTATTCGTTAATATGGAACTCTATTCTACTCTACTCTTCTATACTCTACACTACTCGACCCTATTCTATTCTTTCAGTTCTCTTCTGTTCTTTTCTACTGCATTCTATTCTACCCTACCCTACCCTACCTTACCCTATCGTAATCTGTTCGATTCTACGTGACACACTCGAAAGAGATTCGACCTGATTTAGGTCGTATCGGTTCGATTCAGCTCCTTTTCCTCCATTAGATTCAATTCGGTTCTACTCGGCTCTTTTCCGCTCTATTTGGCTCTGTTCAGCAGTATTCGACTCTATTTGTCTCTAGTCTACTCTACCCTACTTTTCTCTACTCTACTGTTTTCTTTCAGTTCTGTCGTAGTCTACCCTACCCTAACCTTACCTGCCCTACACTAATCTATTTGATTCGGTTCAACACATTTCAACGCGATTCGACATGTTTCATCTTGATTCACCTCGAATTTGGTCGATTCGGGTGTATTCAGCTCTGTTCGGCTCTTTTCGGCTCTATTCACCTCTATTCAACTCTATTTCACTCTCTTCTACTCTACTTAATTCTATTCTATTCTTTCTGTTGTGTTCTCTTCTCTTCTCTTCTAAACCTCTCCTACCCTACCCCCCTCTACTCTAATCTATTCAATTCACTTCAATGCATTTCGACGCGATTCCATGTGATTAGGCTTGAATCGGCTCCATTTAGCTCTATTTGACTTGAATCGGGTCGATTCGGCTCAATTCAGCATAGTTAGGCTCGATTCAACCTTCTTCAGCCCTTTTTGGCTCTGTTCAGCTCTTTTCTACTTTAATCGTCTCTATTTGGCTCCATTCGACTCCGTTCCACACGATTCGACTCCATTCTACTGCATTCTGCACTATTCTATTCTCTTCTACCCTACCCTACTCTTATCGATTTTAATCAATTTGATTCATTACGATTTGTCTCATTTCCTCTCCATTTGACTCGATTCAGCTTGAATTGGATCTATTCATCTATAGTCGGCACTGCTCGACTCTGACTATTCGACTCTGCTCAACTCTACTCCATTCTACTCTTTGTGTTCTCCTCTATTCTATTCTACTCTGCCCTAACCTACCGAATCCCAGCCTAACCTAAACTACTCTAATCTATTCAATTTAATTGGATTCCATTCAATTCCATACCATTCTGCTCTATTTGACACAGTTCAATGTTATTCGGTGAGATTCCACGAGATTCGATGGGTTTTGGTTGGATTTCATGGGATTCAATGAAATTGGATGCAATAGGATGCGATTAGTTGTGATTTGGCTCAGTTTGGCCCGGTTCATTTTTTTGTCTCTATTTGGCTTGTTTCAGCTCCATTCGGCTACATTCAAGCTCGAATCTGGTTGATTCGACTCGATTCGGCTCGATTTGGCTGGATTCGGCTGGATTTGGCCGTATGGGGCCCTGTTCGGCGCTATTCAGCTCTATTCCACTCTTTTCTGCTCTATTCATCTCTATTCGACTCCATTCGACTCCATTCCACACCATTCTATTCCATTCTACACTATCCTATTCTACAGAACCCTACCCCACCGTACCCTATCCTAATCTATTCTATTCTGTTGTGTCCTATTCTCTTTTTCTATTTTCCCTCTTCCATCCTATGCTACTGTACCATACCCTACACTAAACTAACCTACCCTGACCTATGCTGTTCTATTCTATTTTCTCTGTTCCACCGTATGCTACCCTACCCTACGGTACCCGACCGTACCGTACCCTACTACTTAGGAGTACTCAATAAGGGTAGTAATTAAGGGTACTAGTTAGGGCAAGGGTACTATTTCAGGCTACTACTTCATGCCAGGGTAATTGTTAAGGGTACTAGTTAAGCTAAGGTTTATTCGTTAATGGTACTAGTTAATGCCAGGGTAATAGTTAAGGGTACTTGTTAAGGCACTGGTACTTGTTGAGGGTACTGTTTGAGACAAGGGTCGTATTTCAGACTACTACTTAAGGCAAGGCTACTAGTTCGGGGTACTAGTTAAGGCCAGGGTACTAGTTAAGGTAAGGCTACTAGATAAGGCTACTAGTTAAGGCAAGGCTACTAGTTTAGGGTACAAACTCAGGGTACTTGTCAAGGCAAGGGTACTGTCCAAGGCTAGTTGTCGAGGCTACTGATCTATGCCCCTAGTCTAGCTGACTAGTCCAGCTTATGAGTCTATGCTACTACTCTAGCCTTTTCTTGTCTACTGTACCATAGTCTACCTTCATCTACCCCATCCTAAACTACCGTACCGTACCCTATTCTATTCTAATCTATTCGATTTGATTCGATTCAAAGCATTTCGATGCAATTGGTCGCGATCGTGCTTGAATCGGCTCGATTCGGCTCGATTCGGCACCACCAGCTCCATTCAGCTGGATTCTGCTCGTTTCGACTCGATTTATCGCAGTGCAGCCTTATTCAGCCCTACTCGGCTCGATTCGACTGTTTTCTACTCTGTCTCTAGTCAACCCCATTTGGCTCCATTCTACTCCTTTCTACACTATTCTACTCTCTTCTTTTCTACCCTACCCTACCCTCCTCTAATCTTTTCTAACGGATTCGATTGGACGCGGTTCGAAGCAATTTGACACGATTCATCTTGTTTTTTTTCTATTTGGCTCGATTCGGCTCGAATTGGCTCTATTCAGCTATATACTGCACTATTTGTCTCTATTCGACTCAATTCTACTCTACTCTTCTCTACTTTTCTTTGCTCTACTCTACTGTACTATAGTCTATTCTTTCTCTTCAGTACTGTTCTATTCTATTCTACCCTCCACTCCCCTCCCCTCCCCTTCTCTAATCTGTTTGATTCGATTTCATTTGACACATTTCCACGCGATTCGAAGTGATTAGGCTTGAATCAGCTCAATTCGGTTCGAATCGGCTCTATTCAGCTCGATTTCGCTCCATTCATCTCGATTTGGCTCAGATTGTGTCGATTCTGCTCGATTAGGCCTTCTTTGGTCCTATTCGGCCCTATCCTGCTCTATTCCACTGTTTTCTACTCTATTCATCTCTATCCGTCTCTATTCGACTCCTTTCAACTCCATTCCACACCATTCTCTCCTATTCTCTTGTACTCTGTTCTATTCTACCCTACCCTACCCTACTGCACCCCAGCCAAAACTACCCTACTTTAATCTTTTCAATTCAGTTCGACGTGATTTGACGGGATTCGACGGAATTTGACGAGATCTGAAGGGATTCAATGGGATTGGAAGACATTTGAAGAGATTCCATGCGACTCGACGTGATTCAGCAGGATTCTATGAGATTCGATGCAATTCGAAGTTAATCGATGTGATACGAAGCGATTCGGCGTGATTCGATGACATTCGACGTAATTTGACGCGATTCAACCCGATTTGACCCAAAGTGATGTGATTCGATGTGATTCGATGGGCTACGACTCTATTCAGCTACAGTCGGTGTGATTCTGCTTGATTCAGCTCAATTAGGTGCTTTTCGGCACTATACGCCTCTTTTCAGCTGTATTCACCTCCATTCAGCTCTATCCGTTTCTATTCGGTCTATTCGACTCTACTGTTTTCCAATCTATTCCATTCTTTATATTCTGCTCTAATCGCTTCTATTCTACTCTAGTCTATTCTACCCTCCCCTCCCCTTCTCTAATCTATATGTTTTGTTTCGATTTTACGAAGTTAACGTGATTCGGATCGATTTGGCTCTCTTCGGCTCAATTAGGCTCCATTTGGCTCGTTTTGGATTGAATCGCTTCGATTCTGCTCGAATCGGCCTTATTGGCCCTATTCTGCTCTATTTGACTCTTTTCTACTCTATTCATCTCTATTTCACTCCATTCTATTCATTCCACACCGTTCTACACTACTCTATTCTGCTCTACCTACCCTACTCTAACTCTAATCGATTCAACGCGATTCCTCTCCTTTTGTCTGCATTCGGCACTATTCAGTTCTATTCGACTCTATTGTACTCTAGTCTACTCGTTTGTACTCTAGTCTACTCTTAGCTGATGTATTCTATAGTATGGTTTCTATCCTGTTCTATTCTACTCTATTCTACCGTACCTTATGCTACCCAACTCTAATCTAGTCTCATCCATTTGACTGGATACGATTCGACCCATTTCGACGCGATTCGGCTCGATTTGGCTCTATTCTCACTCTATTCCCCTCTACTGTACTCTAGTCTACTCTTTTCTGTATTCTTTCTGTATTGTTCTGTTCTCTTCTATTCTGTTTTATTCTATTCTACTCTACTCTATTCTACCCAACCCTACCGTACCCGAACCTCCCCTACTCTAATCTATTCAATTCCATGTGATGAATTTTGACCCAATTCGGGTCATATCGTTTAGATTCGTGTCCATTTGAATCGAATAGTGTCGATTCAGCTTCATTCGGCTCCATTAGGCTCGATTCACTGGATTCGGCTCAGTTTGGCTTGATTTGGCTCAATTCCGCTCGATTCGGCCCTCTTCGGCACTATTTAGCTCTATTTGGATCTTTTCTACTCTCTTCGACTCCATTCGATTTCATCGCACCCCATTCTACTCCATTCTACACTATTCTACTCTACTGTACTCTAATTTACTGTAATTGATTCGATGGGATTCGACGTGATTTGCCTTGTTTCGTCTCCATTCGGCTCGATTTGACTCTATTCGACTCTGTTTACTCTACTCTCCTCTACTTTTTTCTACCCCATTCTATTGTATTCTTTCTCTTCTGTTCTACTGTGTTCCATTCTATTCTTCTCTATTCTATCCTACCCTACTCTAATCTGTTCTACTTGAGTCGTTTCCACGCATTTCGATGCGATTCGGCTCCATTCCACTCCACTCATCCCCATTCAGTTCAAATCTGTTCGATTCGGCTCTAATCGGCTCCATTTGGCTCTAGTAAGTTCTATTCGGCTCTAATAGGCTCTATTCAGCTCTATTCTCCTCTATTAGACTCTACCCAACTCTATTATCTCTTTTCGACTCCATTCGACTCCATTCTACAGCATTCTACTCCATCATACTCTATTCTCTATTCTATTGTCTTGTACTTTATGCGACTCTAAACAAAAATGTGTTTTTTAGAGTAGTAGTCTATTCTAATCGATTGGATTGGATTTGACTTGAATCGATGGGATTCAATGCAATCCGACGGGATTCGAAGCGATACGGCACGATTCCGCGGGATTCGGCACGATTCGTCTTGATTTCTATCGTTTCGGCTCTTTTTGGCTCTTTCTGGCTCTATTCGTTAATATGGAACTCTATTCTACTCTACTCTTCTATACTCTACACTACTCGACCCTATTCTATTCTTTCAGTTCTCTTCTGTTCTTTTCTACTGCATTCTATTCTACCCTACCCTACCCTACCTTACCCTACCGTAATCTGTTCGATTCTATGTGACACACTTGAAAGAGATTCGACCTGATTTAGGTCGTATCGGTTCGATTCAGCTCCTTTTCCTCCATTAGATTCAAGTCGGTTCTACTCGGCTCTTTTCCGCTCTATTTGGCTCTGTTCAGCAGTATTCGACTCTATTTGTCTCTAGTCTACTCTACCCTACTTTTCTCTACTCTACTGTTTTCTTTCAGTTCTGTCGTAGTCTACCCTACCCTAACCTTACCTGCCCTACACTAATCTATTTGATTCGATTCAACACATTTCAACGCGATTCGACAGGTTTCATCTTGATTCACCTCGAATTTGGTCGATTCGGGTGTATTCAGCTCTGTTCGGCTCTTTTCGGCTCTATTCACCTCTATTCAACTCTATTTCACTCTCTTCTACTCTACTTAATTCTATTCTATTCTTTCTGTTGTGTTCTCTTCTCTTCTCTTCTAAACCTCTCCTACCCTACCCCCCTCTACTCTAATCTATTCAATTCACTTCAATGCATTTCGACGCGATTCCATGTGATTAGGCTTGAATCGGCTCCATTTAGCTCTATTTGACTTGAATCGGGTCGATTCGGCTCAATTCAGCATAGTTAGGCTCGATTCAACCTTCTTCAGCCCTTTTTGGCTCTGTTCAGCTCTTTTCTACTTTAATCGTCTCTATTTGGCTCCATTCGACTCCGTTCCACACGATTCGACTCCATTCTACTGCATTCTGCACTATTCTATTCTCTTCTACCCTACCCTACTCTTATCGATTTTAATCAATTTGATTCATTACGATTTGTCTCATTTCCTCTCCATTTGACTCGATTCAGCTTGAATTGGATCTATTCATCTATAGTCGGCACTGCTCGACTCTGACTATTCGACTCTGCTCAACTCTACTCCATTCTACTCTTTGTGTTCTCCTCTATTCTATTCTACTCTGCCCTAACCTACCGAATCCCAGCCTAACCTACACTACTCTAATCTATTCAATTTAATTGGATTCCATTCAATTCCATACCATTCTGCTCTATTTGACACAGTTCAATGTTATTCGGTGAGATTCCACGAGATTCGATGGGTTTTGGTTGGATTTCATGGGATTCAAAGAAACTGGATGCAATAGGATGCGATTAGTTGTGATTTGGCTCAGTTTGGCCCGGTTCATTTTTTTGTCTCTATTTGGCTTGTTTCAGCTCCATTCGGCTACATTCAGCTCGAATCTGGTTGATTCGACTCGATTCGGCTCGATTTGGCTGGATTCGGCTGGATTTGGCCGTATGGGGCCCTGTTCGGCGCTATTCAGCTCTATTCCACTCTTTTCTGCTCTATTCATCTCTATTCGACTCCATTCGACTCCATTCCACACCATTCTATTCCATTCTACACTATCCTATTCTACAGAACCCTACCCCACCGTACCCTATCCTAATCTATTCTATTCTGTTGTATCCTATTCTCTTTTTCTATTTTCCCTCTTCCATCCTATGCTACTCTACCATATCCTACACTAAACTAACCTACCCTGACCTATGCTGTTCTATTCTATTTTCTCTGTTCCACCGTATGCTACCCTACCCTACGGTACCTGACCGTACCGTACCCTACTACTTAGGAGTACTCAATAAGGGTAGTAATTAAGGGTACTAGTTAGGGCAAGGGTACTATTTCAGGCTACTAGTTCATGCCAGGGTACTTGTTAAGGGTACTAGTTAAGCTAAGGTTTATCCATTAATGGTACTAGTTAATGCAAGGGTAATAGTTAAGGGTACTTGTTAAGGCACTGGTACTTGTTGAGGGTACTGTTTGAGACAAGGGTCGTATTTCAGACCACTACTTAAGGCAAGGCTACTAGTTAGGGGTACTAGTTAAGGCCAGGCTACTAGTTAAGGTAAGGCTACTAGATAAGGCTACTAGTTAAGGCAAGGCTACTAGTTTAGGGTACAAACTCAGGGTACTTGTCAAGGCAAGGGTACTGTCCAAGGCTAGTTGTCGAGGCTACTGATCTATGCCCCTAGTCTAGCTGACTAGTCCAGCTTATGAGTCTATGCTACTACTCTAGCCTTTTCTTGTCTACTGTACCATAGTCTACCTTCATCTACCCCATCCTAAACTACCGTACCGTAACCTATTCTATTCTAATCTATTCGATTTGATTCGATTCAAAGCATTTCGATGCAATTGGTCGCGATCGTGCTTGAATCGGCTCGATTCGGCTCGATTCGGCACCACCAGCTCCATTCAGCTCGATTCTGCTCGTTTCGACTCGATTTATCGCAGTGCAGCCTTATTCGGCCCTACTCGGCTCGATTCGACTGTTTTCTACTCTGTCTCTAGTCAACCCCATTTGGCTCCATTCTACTCCTTTCTACACTATTCTACTCTATTCTTTTCTACCCTACCCTACCCTCCTCTAATCTTTTCTAACGGATTCGATTGGACGCGGTTCAAAGCAATTCGACACGATTCATCTTGTTTTGTTTCCATTTGGCTCGATTCGGCTCGAATTGGCTCTATTCAGCTATATACTGCACTATTTGTCTCTATTCGACTCAATTCTACTCTACTCTTCTCTACTTTTCTTTGCTCTACTCTACTGTACTATAGTCTATTCTTTCTCTTCAGTACTGTTCTATTCTATTCTACCCTCCACTCCCCTCCCCTCCCCTTCTCTAAGCTGTTTGATTCGATTTCATTTGACACATTTCCACGCGATTCGAAGTGATTAGGCTTGAATCAGCTCAATTCGGTTCGAATCGGCTCTATTCAGCTCGATTTCGCTCCATTCATCTCGATTTGGCTCAGATTGGGTCGATTCTGCTCGATTAGGCCTTCTTTGGTCCTATTCGGCCCTATCCTGCTCTATTCCACTGTTTTCTACTCTATTCATCTCTATCCGTCTCTATTCGACTCCTTTCAACTCCATTCCACACCATTCTCTCCTATTCTCTTGTACTCTGTTCTATTCTACCCTACCCTACCCTACTGCACCCCAGCCAAAACTACCCTACTTTAATCTTTTCAATTCAGTTCGACGTGATTTGACGGGATTCGACGGAATTTGACGAGATCTGAAGGGATTCAATGGGATTGGAAGACATTTGAAGAGATTCCATGCGACTCGACGTGATTCAGCAGGATTCTATGAGATTCGATGTAATTCGAAGTTAATCGATGTGATACGAAGCGATTCGGCGTGATTCGATGACACTCGACGTTATTTGACGCGATTCAACCCGATTTGACCCAAAGTGATGTGATTCGATGTGATTCGATGGGCTACGACTCTATTCAGCTACAGTCGGTGTGATTCTGCTTGATTCAGCTCAATTAGGTGCTTTTCGGCACTATACGCCTCTTTTCAGCTGTATTCACCTCCATTCAGCTCTATCCGTTTCTATTCGGTCTATTCGACTCTACTGTTTTCCAATCTATTCCATTCTTTATATTCTGCTCTAATCGCTTCTATTCTACTCTAGTCTATTCTACCCTCCCCTCCCCTTCTCTAATCTATATGTTTTGTTTCGATTTTACGAAGTTAACGTGATTCGGATCGATTTGGCTCTCTTCGGCTCAATTAGGCTCCATTTGGCTCGTTTTGGATTGAATCGCTTCGATTCTGCTCGAATCGGCCTTATTGGCCCTATTCTGCTCTATTTGACTCTTTTCTACTCTATTCATCTCTATTTCACTCCATTCTATTCATTCCACACCGTTCTACACTACTCTATTCTGCTCTACCTACCCTACTCTAACTCTAATCGATTCAACGCGATTCCTCTCCTTTTGTCTGCATTCGGCACTATTCAGTTCTATTCGACTCTATTGTACTCTAGTCTACTCGTTTGTACTCTAGTCTACTCTTAGCTGATGTATTCTATAGTATGGTTTCTATCCTGTTCTATTCTACTCTATTCTACCGTACCTTATGCTACCCAACTCTAATCTAGTCTCATCCATTTGACTGGATACGATTCGACCCATTTCGACGCGATTCGGCTCGATTTGGCTCTATTCTCACTCTATTCCCCTCTACTGTACTCTAGTCTACTCTTTTCTGTATTCTTTCTGTATTGTTCTGTTCTCTTCTATTCTGTTTTATTCTATTCTACTCTACTCTATTCTACCCAACCCTACCGTACCCGAACCTCCCCTACTCTAATCTATTCAATTCCATGTGATGAATTTTGACCCAATTCGGGTCATATCGTTTAGATTCGTGTCCATTTGGATCGAATAGTGTCGATTCAGCTTCATTCGGCTCCATTAGGCTCGATTCACTGGATTCGGCTCAGTTTGGCTTGATTTGGCTCAATTCCGCTCGATTCGGCCCTCTTCGGCACTATTTAGCTCTATTTGGATCTTTTCTACTCTCTTCGACTCCATTCGATTTCATCGCACCCCATTCTACTCCATTCTACACTATTCTACTCTACTGTACTCTAATTTACTGTAATTGATTCGATGGGATTCGACGTGATTTGCCTTGTTTCGTCTCCATTCGGCTCGATTTGACTCTATTCGACTCTGTTTACTCTACTCTCCTCTACTTTTTTCTACCCCATTCTATTGTATTCTTTCTCTTCTGTTCTACTGTGTTCCATTCTATTCTTCTCTATTCTATCCTACCCTACTCTAATCTGTTCTACTTGAGTCGTTTCCACGCATTTCGATGCGATTCGGCTCCATTCCACTCCACTCATCCCCATTCAGTTCAAATCTGTTCGATTCGGCTCTAATCGGCTCCATTTGGCTCTAGTAAGTTCTATTCGGCTCTAATAGGCTCTATTCAGCTCTATTCTCCTCTATTAGACTCTACCCAACTCTATTATCTCTTTTCGACTCCATTCGACTCCATTCTACAGCATTCTACTCCATCATACTCTATTCTCTATTCTATTGTCTTGTACTTTATGCGACTCTAAACAAAAATGTGTTTTTTAGAGTAGTAGTCTATTCTAATCGATTGGATTGGATTTGACTTGAATCGATGGGATTCAATGCAATCCGACGGGATTCGAAGCGATACGGCACGATTCCGCGGGATTCGGCACGATTCGTCTTGATTTCTATCGTTTCGGCTCTTTTTGGCTCTTTCTGGCTCTATTCGTTAATATGGAACTCTATTCTACTCTACTCTTCTATACTCTACACTACTCGACCCTATTCTATTCTTTCAGTTCTCTCCTGTTCTTTTCTACTGCATTCTATTCTACCCTACCCTACCCTACCTCACCCTACCGTAATCTGTTCGATTCTATGTGACACACTTGAAAGAGATTCGACCTGATTTAGGTCGTATCGGTTCGATTCAGCTCCTTTTCCTCCATTAGATTCAAGTCGGTTCTACTCGGCTCTTTTCCGCTCTATTTGGCTCTGTTCAGCAGTATTCGACTCTATTTGTCTCTAGTCTACTCTACCCTACTTTTCTCTACTCTACTGTTTTCTTTCAGTTCTGTCGTAGTCTACCCTACCCTAACCTTACCCGCCCTACACTAATCTATTTGATTCGATTCAACACATTTCAACGCGATTCGACATGTTTCATCTTGATTCACCTCGAATTTGGTCGATTCGGGTGTATTCAGCTCTGTTCGGCTCTTTTCGGCTCTATTCACCTCTATTCAACTCTATTTCACTCTCTTCTACTCTACTTAATTCTATTCTATTCTTTCTGTTGTGTTCTCTTCTCTTCTCTTCTAAACCTCTCCTACCCTACCCCCCTCTACTCTAATCTATTCAATTCACTTCAATGCATTTCGACTCGATTCCATGTGATTAGGTTTGAATCGGCTCCATTTAGCTCTATTTGACTTGAATCGGGTCGATTCGGCTCAATTCAGCATAGTTAGGCTCGATTCAACCTTCTTCAGCCCTTTTTGGCCCTGTTCAGCTCTTTTCTACTTTAATCGTCTCTATTTGGCTCCATTCGACTCCGTTCCACACGATTCGACTCCATTCTACTGCATTCTGCACTATTCTATTCTCTTCTACCCTACCCTACTCTTATCGATTTTAATCAATTTGATTCATTATGATTTGTCTCATTTCCTCTCTATTTGACTCGATTCAGCTTGAATTGGATCTATTCATCTATAGTCGGCACTGCTCGACTCTGACTATTCGACTCTGCTCAACTCTACTCCATTCTACTCTTTGTGTTCTCCTCTATTCTATTCTACTCTGCCCTAACCTACCGAATCCCAGCCTAACCTACACTACTCTAATCTATTCAATTTAATTGGATTCCATTCAATTCAATACCATTCTGCTCTATTTGACACAGTTCAATGTTATTCGGTGAGATTCCACGAGATTCGATGGGTTTTGGTTGGATTTCATGGGATTCAATGAAATTGGATGCAATAGGATGCGATTAGTTGTGATTTGGCTCAGTTTGGCCCGGTTCATTTTTTTGTCTCTATTTGGCTTGTTTCAGCTCCATTCGGCTACATTCAGCTCGAATCTGGTTGATTCGACTCGATTCGGGTCGATTTGGCTGGATTCGGCTGGATTTGGCCGTATGGGGCCCTGTTCGGCGCTATTCAGCTCTATTCCACTCTTTTCTGCTCTATTCATCTCTATTCGACTCCATTCGACTCCATTCCACACCATTCTATTCCATTCTACACTATCCTATTCTACAGAACCCTACCCCACCGTACCCTATCCTAATCTATTCTATTCTGTTGTATCCTATTCTCTTTTTCTATTTTCCCTATTCCATCCCATGCTACTCTACCATACCCTACACTAAACTAACCTACCCTGACCTATGCTGTTCTATTCTATTTTCTCTGTTCCACCGTATGCCACCCTACCCTATGGTACCCGACCGTACCGTACCCTACTACTTAGGAGTACTCAATAAGGGTAGTAATTAAGGGTACTAGTTAGGGCAAGGGTACTATTTCAGGGTACTAGTTCATGCCAGGGTACTTGTTAAGGGTACTAGTTAAGCTAAGGTTTATCCATTAATGGTACTAGTTAATGCCAGGGTAATAGTTAAGGGTACTTGTTAAGGCACTGGTACTTGTTGAGGGTACTGTTTGAGACAAGGGTCGTATTTAAGACCACTACTTAAGGCAAGGCTACTAGTTAGGGGTACTAGTTAAGGTCAGGGTACTAGTTAAGGTAAGGCTACTAGATAAGGCTACTAGTTAAGGCAAGGGTACTAGTTTAGGGAACAAACTCAGGGTACTTGTCAAGGCAAGGGTACTGTCCAAGCCTAGTTGTCTAGGCTACTGATCTATGCCCCTAGTCTAGCTGACTAGTCCAGCTTATGAGTCTAAGCTACTACTCTAGCCTTTTCTTGTCTACTGTACCATAGTCTACCTTCCTCTACCCCATCCTAAAATACCGTACCGTACCCTATTCTATTCTAATCTATTCGATTTGATTCGATTCAAAGCATTTCGATGCAATTGGACGCGATCGTGCTTGAATCGGCTCGATTCGGCACCATCAGCTCCATTCAGCTTGATTCTGCTCGCTTCAACTCGATTTAACTCAGTGCAGCCTTATTCGGCCCTGTTCAGCTCGATTCGACTGTTTTCTACTCTGTCTCTAGTCAACCCCATTTGGCTCCATTCTACTCCTTTCTACACTATTCTACTCTATTCTTTTCTACCCTACCCTACCCTCCTCTAATCTATTCTAACGGATTCGATTCGACGCGGTTCGAAGCAATTCGACACGATTCATCTTGTTTTGTTTCCATTTGGCTCGATTCGGCTCGAATTGGCTCTATTCAGCTATACACTGCACTATTTGTCTCTATTCGACTCAATTCTACTCTACTCTTCTCTACTTTTCTTTGCTCTACTCTACTGTACTATATTCTATTCTTTCTCTTCAGTACTGTTCTATTCTATTCTACCCTCCGCTCCCCTCCCCTCCCCTTCTCTAAGCTGTTTGATTCGATTTTATTTGACACATTTCCACACGATTCGAAGTGATTAGGCTTGAATCAGCTCAATTCGGTTCGAATCGGCTCCATTCAGCTCGATTTCGCTCCATTCATCTCGATTTGGCTCAGATTGTGTCGATTCTGCTCCATTAGGCCTTCTTTGGTCCTATTCGGCCCTATCCTGCTCTATTCCACTGTTTTCTACTCTATTCATCTCTATCCGTCTCTATTCGACTCCTTTCAACTCCATTCTATTCCATTCCACACCATTCTCTCCTATTCTCTTGTACTCTGTTCTATTCTACCCTACCCTACCCTACTGCACCCCACCCAGAACTACCCTACTTTAATCTATTCAATTCAGTTCGACGTGATTTGATGGGATTCGACGGAATTTGACGAGATCTGAAGGGATTCAATGGGATTCGAAGACATTTGAAGAGATTCCATGTGACTCGACGTGATTCAGCAGGATTCTATGAGATTCGATGTAATTCGAAGTTAATCGATGTGATACGAAGCGATTCGGCGTGATTCGATGACACTCGACGTAATTTGACGCGATTCGACCCGATTTGACCCAAAGTGATGTGATTCGATGTGATTCGATGGGCTACGACTCTATTCAGCTACAGTCGGTGTGATTCTGCTTGATTCAGCTCAATTAGGTGCTTTTCGGCACTATACGCCTCTTTTCAGCTGTATTCACCTCCATTCAGCTCTATCCGTTTCTATTCGGTCTATTCGACTCTACTCTTTTCCAATCTATTCCATTCTTTATATTCTGCTCTAATCGCTTCTATTCTACTCTAGTCTATTCTACCCTCCCCTCCCCTTCTCTAATCTATATGTTTTGATTCGATTTTACGAAGTTAACGTGATTCGGATCGATTTGGCTCTCTTCGGCTCAATTAGGCTCCATTTGGCTCGTTTTGGATTGAATCGCTTCGATTCTGCTCGAATCGGCCTTATTGGCCCTATTCTGCTCTATTTGACTCTTTTCTACTCTATTCATCTCTATTTCACTCCATTCTATTCATTCCACACCGTTCTACACTACTCTATTCTGCTCTACCTACCCTACTCTAACTCTAATCGATTCAACGCGATTCCTCTCCTTTTGTCTGCATTCGGCACTATTCAGTTCTATTCGACTCTATTGTACTCTAGTCTACTCGTTTGTACTCTAGTCTACTCTTAGCTGATGTATTCTATAGTATGGTTTCTATCCTGTTCTATTCTACTCTATTCTACCGTACCTTATGCTACCCAACTCTAATCTAGTCTCATCCATTTGACTGGATACGATTCGACCCATTTCGACGCGATTCGGCTCGATTTGGCTCTATTCTCACTCTATTCCCCTCTACTGTACTCTAGTCTACTCTTTTCTGTATTCTTTCTGTATTGTTCTGTTCTCTTCTATTCTGTTTTATTCTATTCTACTCTACTCTATTCTACCCAACCCTACCGTACCCGAACCTCCCCTACTCTAATCTATTCAATTCCATATGATGAATTTTGACCCAATTCGGGTCATATCGTTTAGATTCGTGTCCATTTGGATCGAATAGTGTCGATTCAGCTTCATTCGGCTCCATTAGGCTCGATTCACTGGATTCGGCTCAGTTTGGCTTGATTTGGCTCAATTCCGCTCGATTCGGCCCTCTTCGGCACTATTTAGCTCTATTTGGATCTTTTCTACTCTCTTCGACTCCATTCGATTTCATCGCACCCCATTCTACTCCATTCTACACTATTCTACTCTACTGTACTCTAATTTACTGTAATTGATTCGATGGGATTCGACGTGATTTGTCTTGTTTCGTCTCCATTCGGCTCGATTTGACTCTATTCGACTCTGTTTACTCTACTCTCCTCTACTTTTTTCTACCCCATTCTATTGTATTCTTTCTCTTCTGTTCTACTGTGTTCCATTCTATTCTTCTCTATTCTATCCTACCCTACTCTAATCTGTTCTACTTGAGTCGTTTCCACGCATTTCGATGCGATTCGGCTCCATTCCACTCCACTCATCCCCATTCAGTTCAAATCTGTTCGATTCGGCTCTAATCGGCTCCATTTGGCTCTAGTAAGTTCTATTCGGCTCTAATAGGCTCTATTCAGCTCTATTCTCCTCTATTAGACTCTACCCAACTCTATTATCTCTTTTCGACTCCATTCGACTCCATTCTACAGCATTCTACTCCATCATACTCTATTCTCTATTCTATTGTCTTGTACTTTATGCGACTCTAAACAAAAATGTGTTTTTTAGAGTAGTAGTCTATTCTAATCGATTGGATTGGATTTGACGTGAATCGATGGGATTCAATGCAATCCGACGGGATTCGAAGCGATACGGCACGATTCCGCGGGATTCGGCACGATTCGTCTTGATTTCTATCGTTTCGGCTCTTTTTGGCTCTTTCTGGCTCTATTCGTTAATATGGAACTCTATTCTACTCTACTCTTCTATACTCTACACTACTCGACCCTATTCTATTCTTTCAGTTCTCTCCTGTTCTTTTCTACTGCATTCTATTCTACCCTACCCTACCCTACCTTACCCTACCGTAATCTGTTCGATTCTATGTGACACACTTGAAAGAGATTCGACCTGATTTAGGTCGTATCGGTTCGATTCAGCTCCTTTTCCTCCATTAGATTCAAGTCGGTTCTACTCGGCTCTTTTCCGCTCTATTTGGCTCTGTTCAGCAGTATTCGACTCTATTTGTCTCTAGTCTACTCTACCCTACTTTTCTCTACTCTACTGTTTTCTTTCAGTTCTGTCGTAGTCTACCCTACCCTAACCTTACCCGCCCTACACTAATCTATTTGATTCGATTCAACACATTTCAACGCGATTCGACATGTTTCATCTTGATTCACCTCGAATTTGGTCGATTCGGGTGTATTCAGCTCTGTTCGGCTCTTTTCGGCTCTATTCACCTCTATTCAACTCTATTTCACTCTCTTCTACTCTACTTAATTCTATTCTGTTCTTTCTGTTGTGTTCTCTTCTCTTCTCTTCTAAACCTCTCCTACCCTACCCCCCTCTACTCTCATCTATTCACTTCAATGCATTTCGACGCGATTCCATGTGATTAGGTTTGAATCGGCTCCATTTAGCTCTATTTGACTTGAATCGGGTCGATTCGGCTCAATTCAGCATAGTTAGGCTCGATTCAACCTTCTTCAGCCCTTTTTGGCTCTGTTCAGCTCTTTTCTACTTTAATCGTCTCTATTTGGCTCCATTCGACTCCGTTCCACACGATTCGACTCCATTCTACTGCATTCTGCACTATTCTATTCTCTTCTACCCTACCCTACTCTTATCGATTTTAATCAATTTGATTCATTACGATTTGTCTCATTTCCTCTCCATTTGACTCGATTCAGCTTGAATTGGATCTATTCATCTATAGTCGGCACTGCTCGACTCTGACTATTCGACTCTGCTCAACTCTACTCCATTCTACTCTTTGTGTTCTCCTCTATTCTATTCTACTCTGCCCTAACCTACCGAATCCCAGCCTAACCTACACTACTCTAATCTATTTAATTTAATTGGATTCCATTCAATTCCATACCATTCTGCTCTATTTGACACAGTTCAATGTTATTCGGTGAGATTCCACGAGATTCGATGGGTTTTGGTTGGATTTCATGGGATTCAATGAAATTGGATGCAAAAGGATGCGATTAGTTGTGATTTGGCTCAGTTTGGCCCGGTTCATTTTTTTGTCTCTATTTGGCTTGTTTCAGCTCCATTCGGCTACATTCAGCTCGAATCTGGTTGATTCGACTCGATTCGGCTCGATTTGGCTGGATTCGGCTGGATTTGGCCGTATGGGGCCCTGTTTGGCGCTATTCAGCTCTATTCCACTCTTTTCTGCTCTATTCATCTCTATTCGACTCCATTCCACACCATTCTATTCCATTCTACACTATCCTATTCTACAGAACCCTACCCCACCGTACCCTATCCTAATCTATTCTATTCTGTTGTATCCTATTCTCTTTTTCTATTTTCCCTATTCCATCCCATGCTACTCTACCATACCCTACACTAAACTAACCTACCCTGACCTATGCTGTTCTATTCTATTTTCTCTGTTCCACCGTATGCTACCCTACCCTACGGTACCCGACCGTACCGTACCCTACTACTTAGGAGTACTCAATAAGGGTAGTAATTAAGGGTACTAGTTAGGGCAAGGGTACTATTTCAGGCTACTAGTTCATGCCAGGGTACTTGTTAAGGGTACTAGTTAAGCTAAGGTTTATCCGTTAATGGTACTAGTTAATGCCAGGGTAATAGTTAAGGGTACTTGTTAAGGCACTGGTACTTGTTGAGGGTACTGTTTGAGACAAGGGTCGTATTTAAGACCACTACTTAAGGCAAGGCTACTAGTTCGGGGTACTAGTTAAGGCCAGGGTACTAGTTAAGGTAAGGCTACTAGATAAGGCTACTAGTTAAGGCAAGGGTACTAGTTTAGGGATCAAACTCAGGGTACTTGTCAAGGCAAGGGTATTGTCCAAGGCTAGTTGTCTAGGCTACTGATCTATGCCCCTAGTCTAGCTGACTAGTCCAGCTTATGAGTCTAAGCTACTACTCTAGCCTTTTCTTGTCTACTGTACCATAGTCTACCTTCATCTACCCCATCCTAAACTACCGTACCGTACCCTATTCTATTCTAATCTATTCGATTTGATTCGATTCAAAGCATTTCGATGCAATTGGACGCGATCGTGCTTGAATCGCTCGATTCGGCACCATCAGCTCCATTCAGCTTGATTCTGCTCGCTTCAACTCGATTTAACTCAGTGCAGCCTTATTCGGCCCTGCTCAGCTCGATTCGACTGTTTTCTACTCTGTCTCTAGTCAACCCCATTTGGCTCCATTCTACTCCTTTCTACACTATTCTACTCTATTCTTTTCTACCCTACCCTACCCTCCTCTAATCTATTCTAACGGATTCGATTCGACGCGGTTCGAAGCAATTCGACACGATTCATCTTGTTTTGTTTCCATTTGGCTCGATTCGGCTCGAATTGGCTCTATTCAGCTATACACTGCACTATTTGTCTCTATTCGACTCAATTCTACTCTACTCTTCTCTACTTTTCTTTGCTCTACTCTACTGTACTATATTCTATTCTTTCTCTTCAGTACTGTTCTATTCTATTCTACCCTCCGCTCCCCTCCCCTCCCCTTCTCTAAGCTGTTTGATTCGATTTTATTTGACACATTTCCACACGATTCGAAGTGATTAGGCTTGAATCAGCTCAATTCGGTTCGAATCGGCTCCATTCAGCTCGATTTCGCTCCATTCATCTCGATTTGGCTCAGATTGTGTCGATTCTGCTCCATTAGGCCTTCTTTGGTCCTATTCGGCCTATCCTGCTCTATTCCACTGTTTTCTACTCTATTCATCTCTATCCGTCTCTATTCGACTCCTTTCAACTCCATTCTATTCCATTCCACACCATTCTCTCCTATTCTCTTGTACTCTGTTTCTATTCTACCCTACCCTACCCTACTGCACCCCACCCAGAACTACCCTACTTTAATCTATTCAATTCAGTTCGACGTGATTTGATGGGATTCGACGGAATTTGACGAGATCTGAAGGGATTCAATGGATTCGAAGACATTTGAAGAGATTCCATGTGACTCGACGTGATTCAGCAGGATTCTATGAGATTCGATGTAATTCGAAGTTAATCGATGTGATACGAAGCGATTCGGCGTGATTCGATGACACTCGACGTAATTTAATACTATCTCTCTATGGATTTGACCCAAAGTGATGTGATTCGATGTGATTCGATGGGCTACGACTCTATTCAGCTACAGTCGGTGTGATTCTGCTTGATTCAGCTCAATTAGGTGCTTTTCGGCACTATACGCCTCTTTTCAGCTGTATTCACCTCCATTCAGCTCTATCCGTTTCTATTCGGTCTATTCGACTCTACTCTTTTCCAATCTATTCCATTCTTTATATTCTGCTCTAATCGCTTCTATTCTACTCTAGTCTATTCTACCCTCCCCTCCCCTTCTCTTATCTATATGTTTTGATTCGATTTTACGAAGTTAACGTGATTCGGATCGATTTGGCTCTCTTCGGCTCAATTAGGCTCCATTTGGCTCGTTTTGGATTGAATCGCTTCGATTCTGCTCGAATCGGCCTTATTGGCCCTATTCTGCTCTATTTGACTCTTTTCTACGCTATTCATCTCTATTTCACTCCATTCTATTCATTCCACACCGTTCTACACTACTCTATTCTGCTCTACCTACCCTACTCTAACTCTAATCGATTCAACGCGATTCCTCTCCTTTTGTCTGCATTCGGCACTATTCAGTTCTATTCGACTCTATTGTACTCTAGTCTACTCGTTTGTACTCTAGTCTACTCTTAGCTGATGTATTCTATTGTATGGTTTCTATCCTGTTCTATTCTACTCTATTCTACCGTACCTTATGCTACCCAACTCTAATCTAGTCTCATCCATTTGACTGGATACGATTCGACCCATTTCGACGCGATTCGGCTCGATTTGGCTCTATTCTCACTCTATTCCCCTCTACTGTACTCTAGTCTACTCTTTTCTGTATTCTTTCTGTATTGTTCTGTTCTCTTCTATTCTGTTTTATTCTATTCTACTCTACTCTATTCTACCCAACCCTACCATACCCGAACCTCCCCTACTCTAATCTATTCAATTCCATATGATGAATTTTGACCCAATTCGGGTCATATCCTTTAGATTCGTGTCCATTTGGATCGAATAGTGTCGATTCAGCTTCATTCGGCTCCATTAGGCTCGATTCACTGGATTCGGCTCAGTTTGGCTTGATTTGGCTCAATTCCGCTCGATTCGGCCCTCTTCGGCACTATTTAGCTCTATTTGGATCTTTTCTACTCTCTTCGACTCCATTCGATTTCATCGCACCCCATTCTACTCCATTCTACACTATTCTACTCTACTGTACTCTAATTTACTGTAATTGATTCGATGGGATTCGACGTGATTTGGCTTGTTTCGTCTCCATTCGGCTCGATTTAACTCTATTCGACTCTGTTTACTCTACTCTCCTCTACTTTTTTCTACCCCATTCTATTGTATTCTTTCTCTTCTGTCCTACTGTGTTCAATTCTATTCTTCTCTATTCTATCCTACCCTACTCTAATCTGTTCTACTTGAGTCGTTTCCACGCATTTCGATGCGATTCGGCTCAAATCGGCTCCATTCCACTCCACTCATCCCCATTCAGTTCAAATCTGTTCGATTCGGCTCTAATCGGCTCCATTTGGCTCTAGTAAGTTCTATTCGGCTCTAATAGGCTCTATTCAGCTCTATTCTCCTCTATTAGACTCTACCCAACTCTATTATCTCTTTTCGACTCCATTCGACTCCATCCTACAGCATTCTACTCCATCATACTCTATTCTCTATTCTATTGTCTTGTACTTTATGCGACTCTAAACAAAAATGTGTTTTTTAGAGTAGTAGTCTATTCTAATCGATTGGATTGGATTTGACTTGAATCGATGGGATTCAATGCAATCCGACGGGATTCGAAGCGATACGGCACGATTCCGCGGGATTCGGCACGATTCGTCTTGATTTCTATCGTTTCGGCTCTTTTTGGCTCTTTCTGGCTCTATTCGTTAATATGGAACTCTATTCTACTCTACTCTTCTATACTCTACACTACTCGACCCTATTCTATTCTTTCAGTTCTCTCCTGTTCTTTTCTACTGCATTCTATTCTACCCTACCCTACCCTACCTTACCCTACCGTAACCTGTTCGATTCTATGTGACACACTTGAAAGAGATTCGACCTGATTTAGGTCGTATCGGTTCGATTCAGCTCCTTTTCCTCCATTAGATTCAAGTCGGTTCTACTCGGCTCTTTTCCGCTCTATTTGGCTCTGTTCAGCAGTATTCGACTCTATTTGTCTCTAGTCTACTCTACCCTACTTTTCTCTACTCTACTGTTTTCTTTCAGTTCTGTCGTAGTCTACCCTACCCTAACCTTACCCGCCCTACACTAATCTATTTGATTCGATTCAACACATTTCAACGCGATTCGACATGTTTCACCTTGATTCACCTCGAATTTGGTCGATTCGGGTGTATTGAGCTCTGTTCGGCTCTTTTCGGCTCTATTCACCTCTATTCAACTCTATTTCACTCTCTTCTACTCTACTTAATTCTATTCTATTCTTTCTGTTGTGTTCTCTTCTCTTCTCTTCTCTTCTAAACCTCTCCTACCCTACCCCCCTCTACTCTAATCTATTCAATTCACTTCAATGCATTTCGACGCGATTCCATGTGATTAGGCTTGAATCGGCTCCATTTAGCTCTATTTGACTTGAATCGGGTCGATTCGGCTCAATTCAGCATAGTTAGGCTCGATTCAACCTTCTTCAGCCCTTTTTGGCTCTGTTCAGCTCTTTTCTACTTTAATCGTCTCTATTTGGCTCCATTCGACTCCGTTCCACACGATTCGACTCCATTCTACTGCATTCTGCACTATTCTATTCTCTTCTACCCTACCCTACTCTTATCGATTTTAATCAATTTGATTCATTACGATTTGTCTCATTTCCTCTCCATTTGACTCGATTCAGCTTGAATTGGATCTATTCATCTATAGTCGGCACTGCTCGACTCTGACTATTCGACTCTGCTCAACTCTACTCCATTCTACTCTTTGTGTTCTCCTCTATTCTATTCTACTCTGCCCTAACCTACCAAATCCCAGCCTAACCTACACTACTCTAATCTATTCAATTTAATTGGATTCCATTCAATTCAATACCATTCTGCTCTATTTGACACAGTTCAATGTTATTCGGTGAGATTCCATGAGATTCGATGGGTTTTGGTTGGATTTCATGGGATTCAATGAAATTGGATGCAATAGGATGCGATTAGTTGTGATTTGGCTCAGTTTGGCCCGGTTCATTTTTTTGTCTCTATTTGGCTTGTTTCAGCTCCATTCGGCTACATTCAGCTCGAATCTGGTTGATTCGACTCGATTCGGCTCGATTTGGCTGGATTCGGCTGGATTTGGCCGTATGGGGCCCTGTTCGGCGCTATTCAGCTCTATTCCACTCTTTTCTGCTCTATTCATCTCTATTCGACTCCATTCGACTCCATTCCACACCATTCTATTCCATTCTACACTATCCTATTCTACAGAACCCTACCCCACCGTACCCTATCCTAATCTATTCTATTCTGTTGTATCCTATTCTCTTTTTCTATTTTCCCTATTCCATCCCATGCTACTCTACCATACCCTACACTAAACTAACCTACCCTGACCTATGCTGTTCTATTCTATTTTCTCTGTTCCACTGTATGCTACCCTACCCTACGGTACCCGACCGTACCGTACCCTACTACTTAGGAGTACTCAATAAGGGTAGTAATTAAGGGTACTAGTTAGGGCAAGGGTACTATTTCAGGCTACTAGTTCATGCCAGGGTACTTGTTAAGGGTACTAGTTAAGCTAAGGTTTATCCGTTAATGGTACTAGTTAATGCCAGGGTAATAGTTAAGGGTACTTGTTAAGGCACTGGTACTTGTTGAGGGTACTGTTTGAGACAAGGGTCGTATTTAAGACCACTACTTAAGGCTACTAGTTAGGGGTACTAGTTAAGGCCAGGGTACTAGTTAAGGTAAGGCTACTAGATAAGGCTACTAGTTAAGGCAAGGCTACTAGTTTAGGGAACAAACTCAGGGTACTTGTCAAGGCAAGGGTACTGTCCAAGGCTAGTTGTCTAGGCTACTGATCTATGCCCCTAGTCTAGCTGACTAGTCCAGCTTATGAGTCTAAGCTACTACTCTAGCCTTTTCTTGTCTACTGTACCATAGTCTACCTTCATCTACCCCATCCTAAACTACCGTACCGTACCCTATTCTATTCTAATCTATTCGATTTGATTCGATTCAAAGCATTTCGATGCAACTGGACGCGATCGTGCTTGAATCGGCTCGATTCGGCACCATCAGCTCCATTCAGCTTGATTCTGCTCGCTTCAACTCGATTTAACTCAGTGCAGCCTTATTCGGCCCTGCTCAGCTCGATTCGACTGTTTTCTACTCTGTCTCTAGTCAACCCCATTTGGCTCCATTCTACTCCTTTCTACACTATTCTACTCTATTCTTTTCTACCCTACCCTACCCTCCTCTAATCTATTCTAACGGATTCGATTCGACGCGGTTCGAAGCAATTCGACACGATTCATCTTGTTTTGTTTCCATTTGGCTCGATTCGGCTCGAATTGGCTCTATTCAGCTATACACTGCACTATTTGTCTCTATTCGACTCAATTCTACTCTACTCTTCTCTACTTTTCTTTGCTCTACTCTACTGTACTATATTCTATTCTTTCTCTTCAGTACTGTTCTATTCTATTCTACCCTCCGCTCCCCTCCCCTCCCCTTCTCTAAGCTGTTTGATTCGATTTTATTTGACACATTTCCACACGATTCGAAGTGATTAGGCTTGAATCAGCTCAATTCGGTTCGAATCGGCTCCATTCAGCTCGATTTCGCTCCATTCATCTCGATTTGGCTCAGATTCTGTCGATTCTGCTCCATTAGGCCTTCTTTGGTCCTATTCGGCCCTATCCTGCTCTATTCCACTGTTTTCTACTCTATTCATCTCTATCCGTCTCTATTCGACTCCTTTCAACTCCATTCTATTCCATTCCACACCATTCTCTCCTATTCTCTTGTACTCTGTTCTATTCTACCCTACCCTACCCTACTGCACCCCACCCAGAACTACCCTACTTTAATCTATTCAATTCAGTTCGACGTGATTTGATGGGATTCGACGGAATTTGACGAGATCTGAAGGGATTCAATGGGATTCGAAGACATTTGAAGAGATTCCATGTGACTCGACGTGATTCAGCAGGATTCTATGAGATTCGATGTAATTCGAAGTTAATCGATGTGATACGAAGCGATTCGGCGTGATTCGATGACACTCGACGTAATTTGACGCGATTCGACCCGATTTGACCCAAAGTGATGTGATTCGATGTGATTCGATGGGCTACGACTCTATTCAGCTACAGTCGGTGTGATTCTGCTTGATTCAGCTCAATTAGGTGCTTTTCGGCACTATACGCCTCTTTTCAGCTGTATTCACCTCCATTCAGCTCTATCCGTTTCTATTCGGTCTATTCGACTCTACTCTTTTCCAATCTATTCCATTCTTTATATTCTGCTCTAATCGCTTCTATTCTACTCTAGTCTATTCTACCCTCCCCTCCCCTTCTCTTATCTATATGTTTTGATTCGATTTTACGAAGTTAACGTGATTCGGATCGATTTGGCTCTCTTCGGCTCAATTAGGCTCCATTTGGCTCGTTTTGGATTGAATCGCTTCGATTCTGCTCGAATCGGCCTTATTGGCCCTATTCTGCTCTATTTGACTCTTTTCTACGCTATTCATCTCTATTTCACTCCATTCTATTCATTCCACACCGTTCTACACTACTCTATTCTGCTCTACCTACCCTACTCTAACTCTAATCGATTCAACGCGATTCCTCTCCTTTTGTCTGCATTCGGCACTATTCAGTTCTATTCGACTCTATTGTACTCTAGTCTACTCGTTTGTACTCTAGTCTACTCTTAGCTGATGTATTCTATTGTATGGTTTCTATCCTGTTCTATTCTACTCTATTCTACCGTACCTTATGCTACCCAACTCTAATCTAGTCTCATCCATTTGACTGGATACGATTCGACCCATTTCGACGCGATTCGGCTCGATTTGGCTCTATTCTCACTCTATTCCCCTCTACTGTACTCTAGTCTACTCTTTTCTGTATTCTTTCTGTATTGTTCTGTTCTCTTCTATTCTGTTTTATTCTATTCTACTCTACTCTATTCTACCCAACCCTACCGTACCCGAACCTCCCCTACTCTAATCTATTCAATTCCATATGATGAATTTTGACCCAATTCGGGTCATATCGTTTAGATTCGTGTCCATTTGGATCGAATAGTGTCGATTCAGCTTCATTCGGCTCCATTAGGCTCGATTCACTGGATTCGGCTCAGTTTGGCTTGATTTGGCTCAATTCCGCTCGATTCGGCCCTCTTCGGCACTATTTAGCTCTATTTGGATCTTTTCTACTCTCTTCGACTCCATTCGATTTCATCGCACCCCATTCTACTCCATTCTACACTATTCTACTCTACTGTACTCTAATTTACTGTAATTGATTCGATGGGATTCGACGTGATTTGTCTTGTTTCGTCTCCATTCGGCTCGATTTGACTCTATTCGACTCTGTTTACTCTACTCTCCTCTACTTTTTTCTACCCCATTCTATTGTATTCTTTCTCTTCTGTTCTACTGTGTTCCATTCTATTCTTCTCTATTCTATCCTACCCTACTCTAATCTGTTCTACTTGAGTCGTTTCCACGCATTTCGATGCGATTCGGCTCCATTCCACTCCACTCATCCCCATTCAGTTCAAATCTGTTCGATTCGGCTCTAATCGGCTCCATTTGGCTCTAGTAAGTTCTATTCGGCTCTAATAGGCTCTATTCAGCTCTATTCTCCTCTATTAGACTCTACCCAACTCTATTATCTCTTTTCGACTCCATTCGACTCCATCCTACAGCATTCTACTCCATCATACTCTATTCTCTATTCTATTGTCTTGTACTTTATGCGACTCTAAACAAAAATGTGTTTTTTAGAGTAGTAGTCTATTCTAATCGATTGGATTGGATTTGACTTGAATCGATGGGATTCAATGCAATCCGACGGGATTCGAAGCGATACGGCACGATTCCGCGGGATTCGGCACGATTCGTCTTGATTTCTATCGTTTCGGCTCTTTTTGGCTCTTTCTGGCTCTATTCGTTAATATGGAACTCTATTCTACTCTACTCTTCTATACTCTACACTACTCGACCCTATTCTATTCTTTCAGTTCTCTCCTGTTCTTTTCTACTGCATTCTATTCTACCCTACCCTACCCTACCTTACCCTACCGTAACCTGTTCGATTCTATGTGACACACTTGAAAGAGATTCGACCTGATTTAGGTCGTATCGGTTCGATTCAGCTCCTTTTCCTCCATTAGATTCAAGTCGGTTCTACTCGGCTCTTTTCCGCTCTATTTGGCTCTGTTCAGCAGTATTCGACTCTATTTGTCTCTAGTCTACTCTACCCTACTTTTCTCTACTCTACTGTTTTCTTTCAGTTCTGTCGTAGTCTACCCTACCCTAACCTTACCCGCCCTACACTAATCTATTTGATTCGATTCAACACATTTCAACGCGATTCAACATGTTTCATCTTGATTCACCTCGAATTTGGTCGATTCGGGTGTATTCAGCTCTGTTCGGCTCTTTTCGGCTCTATTCACCTCTATTCAACTCTATTTCACTCTCTTCTACTCTACTTAATTCTATTCTATTCTTTCTGTTGTGTTCTCTTCTCTTCTCTTCTCTTCTAAACCTCTCCTACCCTACCCCCCTCTACTCTAATCTATTCAATTCACTTCAATGCATTTCGACGCGATTCCATGTGATTAGGCTTGAATCGGCTCCATTTAGCTCTATTTGACTTGAATCGGGTCGATTCGGCTCAATTCAGCATAGTTAGGCTCGATTCAACCTTCTTCAGCCCTTTTTGGCTCTGTTCAGCTCTTTTCTACTTTAATCGTCTCTATTTGGCTCCATTCGACTCCGTTCCACACGATTCGACTCCATTCTACTGCATTCTGCACTATTCTATTCTCTTCTACCCTACCCTACTCTTATCGATTTTAATCAATTTGATTCATTACGATTTGTCTCATTTCCTCTCCATTTGACTCGATTCAGCTTGAATTGGATCTATTCATCTATAGTCGGCACTGCTCGACTCTGACTATTCGACTCTGCTCAACTCTACTCCATTCTACTCTTTGTGTTCTCCTCTATTCTATTCTACTCTGCCCTAACCTACCAAATCCCAGCCTAACCTACACTACTCTAATCTATTCAATTTAATTGGATTCCATTCAATTCAATACCATTCTGCTCTATTTGACACAGTTCAATGTTATTCGGTGAGATTCCATGAGATTCGATGGGTTTTGGTTGGATTTCATGGGATTCAATGAAATTGGATGCAATAGGATGCGATTAGTTGTGATTTGGCTCAGTTTGGCCCGGTTCATTTTTTTGTCTCTATTTGGCTTGTTTCAGCTCCATTCGGCTACATTCAGCTCGAATCTGGTTGATTCGACTCGATTCGGCTCGATTTGGCTGGATTCGGCTGGATTTGGCCGTATGGGGCCCTGTTCGGCGCTATTCAGCTCTATTCCACTCTTTTCTGCTCTATTCATCTCTATTCGACTCCATTCGACTCCATTCCACACCATTCTATTCCATTCTACACTATCCTATTCTACAGAACCCTACCCCACCGTACCCTATCCTAATCTATTCTATTCTGTTGTATCCTATTCTCTTTTTCTATTTTCCCTATTCCATTCCATGCTACTCTACCATACCCTACACTAAACTAACCTACCCTGACCTATGCTGTTCTATTCTATTTTCTCTGTTCCACCGTATGCTACCCTACCCTACGGTACCCGACCGTACCGTACCCTACTACTTAGGAGTACTCAATAAGGGTAGTAATTAAGGGTACTAGTTAGGGCAAGGGTACTATTTCAGGCTACTAGTTCATGCCAGGGTACTTGTTAAGGGTACTAGTTAAGCTAAGGTTTATCCGTTAATGGTACTAGTTAATGCCAGGGTAATAGTTAAGGGTACTTGTTAAGGCACTGGTACTTGTTGAGGGTACTGTTTGAGACAAGGGTCGTATTTAAGACCACTACTTAAGGCTACTAGTTAGGGGTACTAGTTAAGGCCAGGGTACTAGTTAAGGTAAGGCTACTAGATAAGGCTACTAGTTAAGGCAAGGGTACTAGTTTAGGGAACAAACTCAGGGTACTTGTCAAGGCAAGGGTACTGTCCAAGGCTAGTTGTCTAGGCTACTGATCTATGCCCCTAGTCTAGCTGACTAGTCCAGCTTATGAGTCTAAGCTACTACTCTAGCCTTTTCTTGTCTACTGTACCATAGTCTACCTTCATCTACCCCATCCTAAACTACCGTACCGTACCCTATTCTATTCTAATCTATTCGATTTGATTCGATTCAAAGCATTTCGATGCAATTGGACGCGATCGTGCTTGAATCGGCTCGATTCGGCACCATCAGCTCCATTCAGCTTGATTCTGCTCGCTTCAACTCGATTTAACTCAGTGCAGCCTTATTCGGCCCTGCTCAGCTCGATTCGACTGTTTTCTACTCTGTCTCTAGTCAACCCCATTTGGCTCCATTCTACTCCTTTCTACACTATTCTACTCTATTCTTTTCTACCCTACCCTACCCTCCTCTAATCTATTCTAACGGATTCGATTCGACGCGGTTCGAAGCAATTCGACACGATTCATCTTGTTTTGTTTCCATTTGGCTCGATTCGGCTCGAATTGGCTCTATTCAGCTATACACTGCACTATTTGTCTCTATTCGACTCAATTCTACTCTACTCTTCTCTACTTTTCTTTGCTCTACTCTACTGTACTATATTCTATTCTTTCTCTTCAGTACTGTTCTATTCTATTCTACCCTCCGCTCCCCTCCCCTCCCCTTCTCTAAGCTGTTTGATTCGATTTTATTTGACACATTTCCACACGATTCGAAGTGATTAGGCTTGAATCAGCTCAATTCGGTTCGAATCGGCTCCATTCAGCTCGATTTCGCTCCATTCATCTCGATTTGGCTCAGATTCTGTCGATTCTGCTCCATTAGGCCTTCTTTGGTCCTATTCGGCCCTATCCTGCTCTATTCCACTGTTTTCTACTCTATTCATCTCTATCCGTCTCTATTCGACTCCTTTCAACTCCATTCTATTCCATTCCACACCATTCTCTCCTATTCTCTTGTACTCTGTTCTATTCTACCCTACCCTACCCTACTGCACCCCACCCAGAACTACCCTACTTTAATCTATTCAATTCAGTTCGACGTGATTTGATGGGATTCGACGGAATTTGACGAGATCTGAAGGGATTCAATGGGATTCGAAGACATTTGAAGAGATTCCATGTGACTCGACGTGATTCAGCAGGATTCTATGAGATTCGATGTAATTCGAAGTTAATCGATGTGATACGAAGCGATTCGGCGTGATTCGATGACACTCGACGTAATTTGACGCGATTCGACCCGATTTGACCCAAAGTGATGTGATTCGATGTGATTCGATGGGCTACGACTCTATTCAGCTACAGTCGGTGTGATTCTGCTTGATTCAGCTCAATTAGGTGCTTTTCGGCACTATACGCCTCTTTTCAGCTGTATTCACCTCCATTCAGCTCTATCCGTTTCTATTCGGTCTATTCGACTCTACTCTTTTCCAATCTATTCCATTCTTTATATTCTGCTCTAATCGCTTCTATTCTACTCTAGTCTATTCTACCCTCCCCTCCCCTTCTCTTATCTATATGTTTTGATTCGATTTTACGAAGTTAACGTGATTCGGATCGATTTGGCTCTCTTCGGCTCAATTAGGCTCCATTTGGCTCGTTTTGGATTGAATCGCTTCGATTCTGCTCGAATCGGCCTTATTGGCCCTATTCTGCTCTATTTGACTCTTTTCTACGCTATTCATCTCTATTTCACTCCATTCTATTCATTCCACACCGTTCTACACTACTCTATTCTGCTCTACCTACCCTACTCTAACTCTAATCGATTCAACGCGATTCCTCTCCTTTTGTCTGCATTCGGCACTATTCAGTTCTATTCGACTCTATTGTACTCTAGTCTACTCGTTTGTACTCTAGTCTACTCTTAGCTGATGTATTCTATTGTATGGTTTCTATCCTGTTCTATTCTACTCTATTCTACCGTACCTTATGCTACCCAACTCTAATCTAGTCTCATCCATTTGACTGGATACGATTCGACCCATTTCGACGCGATTCGGCTCGATTTGGCTCTATTCTCACTCTATTCCCCTCTACTGTACTCTAGTCTACTCTTTTCTGTATTCTTTCTGTATTGTTCTGTTCTCTTCTATTCTGTTTTATTCTATTCTACTCTACTCTATTCTACCCAACCCTACCGTACCCGAACCTCCCCTACTCTAATCTATTCAATTCCATATGATGAATTTTGACCCAATTCGGGTCATATCGTTTAGATTCGTGTCCATTTGGATCGAATAGTGTCGATTCAGCTTCATTCGGCTCCATTAGGCTCGATTCACTGGATTCGGCTCAGTTTGGCTTGATTTGGCTCAATTCCGCTCGATTCGGCCCTCTTCGGCACTATTTAGCTCTATTTGGATCTTTTCTACTCTCTTCGACTCCATTCGATTTCATCGCACCCCATTCTACTCCATTCTACACTATTCTACTCTACTGTACTCTAATTTACTGTAATTGATTCGATGGGATTCGACGTGATTTGTCTTGTTTCGTCTCCATTCGGCTCGATTTGACTCTATTCGACTCTGTTTACTCTACTCTCCTCTACTTTTTTCTACCCCATTCTATTGTATTCTTTCTCTTCTGTTCTACTGTGTTCCATTCTATTCTTCTCTATTCTATCCTACCCTACTCTAATCTGTTCTACTTGAGTCGTTTCCACGCATTTCGATGCGATTCGGCTCCATTCCACTCCACTCATCCCCATTCAGTTCAAATCTGTTCGATTCGGCTCTAATCGGCTCCATTTGGCTCTAGTAAGTTCTATTCGGCTCTAATAGGCTCTATTCAGCTCTATTCTCCTCTATTAGACTCTACCCAACTCTATTATCTCTTTTCGACTCCATTCGACTCCATCCTACAGCATTCTACTCCATCATACTCTATTCTCTATTCTATTGTCTTGTACTTTATGCGACTCTAAACAAAAATGTGTTTTTTAGAGTAGTAGTCTATTCTAATCGATTGGATTGGATTTGACTTGAATCGATGGGATTCAATGCAATCCGACGGGATTCGAAGCGATACGGCACGATTCCGCGGGATTCGGCACGATTCGTCTTGATTTCTATCGTTTCGGCTCTTTTTGGCTCTTTCTGGCTCTATTCGTTAATATGGAACTCTATTCTACTCTACTCTTCTATACTCTACACTACTCGACCCTATTCTATTCTTTCAGTTCTCTCCTGTTCTTTTCTACTGCATTCTATTCTACCCTACCCTACCCTACCTTACCCTACCGTAACCTGTTCGATTCTATGTGACACACTTGAAAGAGATTCGACCTGATTTAGGTCGTATCGGTTCGATTCAGCTCCTTTTCCTCCATTAGATTCAAGTCGGTTCTACTCGGCTCTTTTCCGCTCTATTTGGCTCTGTTCAGCAGTATTCGACTCTATTTGTCTCTAGTCTACTCTACCCTACTTTTCTCTACTCTACTGTTTTCTTTCAGTTCTGTCGTAGTCTACCCTACCCTAACCTTACCCGCCCTACACTAATCTATTTGATTCGATTCAACACATTTCAACGCGATTCAACATGTTTCATCTTGATTCACCTCGAATTTGGTCGATTCGGGTGTATTCAGCTCTGTTCGGCTCTTTTCGGCTCTATTCACCTCTATTCAACTCTATTTCACTCTCTTCTACTCTACTTAATTCTATTCTATTCTTTCTGTTGTGTTCTCTTCTCTTCTCTTCTCTTCTAAACCTCTCCTACCCTACCCCCCTCTACTCTAATCTATTCAATTCACTTCAATGCATTTCGACGCGATTCCATGTGATTAGGCTTGAATCGGCTCCATTTAGCTCTATTTGACTTGAATCGGGTCGATTCGGCTCAATTCAGCATAGTTAGGCTCGATTCAACCTTCTTCAGCCCTTTTTGGCTCTGTTCAGCTCTTTTCTACTTTAATCGTCTCTATTTGGCTCCATTCGACTCCGTTCCACACGATTCGACTCCATTCTACTGCATTCTGCACTATTCTATTCTCTTCTACCCTACCCTACTCTTATCGATTTTAATCAATTTGATTCATTACGATTTGTCTCATTTCCTCTCCATTTGACTCGATTCAGCTTGAATTGGATCTATTCATCTATAGTCGGCACTGCTCGACTCTGACTATTCGACTCTGCTCAACTCTACTCCATTCTACTCTTTGTGTTCTCCTCTATTCTATTCTACTCTGCCCTAACCTACCAAATCCCAGCCTAACCTACACTACTCTAATCTATTCAATTTAATTGGATTCCATTCAATTCAATACCATTCTGCTCTATTTGACACAGTTCAATGTTATTCGGTGAGATTCCATGAGATTCGATGGGTTTTGGTTGGATTTCATGGGATTCAATGAAATTGGATGCAATAGGATGCGATTAGTTGTGATTTGGCTCAGTTTGGCCCGGTTCATTTTTTTGTCTCTATTTGGCTTGTTTCAGCTCCATTCGGCTACATTCAGCTCGAATCTGGTTGATTCGACTCGATTCGGCTCGATTTGGCTGGATTCGGCTGGATTTGGCCGTATGGGGCCCTGTTCGGCGCTATTCAGCTCTATTCCACTCTTTTCTGCTCTATTCATCTCTATTCGACTCCATTCGACTCCATTCCACACCATTCTATTCCATTCTACACTATCCTATTCTACAGAACCCTACCCCACCGTACCCTATCCTAATCTATTCTATTCTGTTGTATCCTATTCTCTTTTTCTATTTTCCCTATTCCATTCCATGCTACTCTACCATACCCTACACTAAACTAACCTACCCTGACCTATGCTGTTCTATTCTATTTTCTCTGTTCCACCGTATGCTACCCTACCCTACGGTACCCGACCGTACCGTACCCTACTACTTAGGAGTACTCAATAAGGGTAGTAATTAAGGGTACTAGTTAGGGCAAGGGTACTATTTCAGGCTACTAGTTCATGCCAGGGTACTTGTTAAGGGTACTAGTTAAGCTAAGGTTTATCCGTTAATGGTACTAGTTAATGCCAGGGTAATAGTTAAGGGTACTTGTTAAGGCACTGGTACTTGTTGAGGGTACTGTTTGAGACAAGGGTCGTATTTAAGACCACTACTTAAGGCTACTAGTTAGGGGTACTAGTTAAGGCCAGGGTACTAGTTAAGGTAAGGCTACTAGATAAGGCTACTAGTTAAGGCAAGGGTACTAGTTTAGGGAACAAACTCAGGGTACTTGTCAAGGCAAGGGTACTGTCCAAGGCTAGTTGTCTAGGCTACTGATCTATGCCCCTAGTCTAGCTGACTAGTCCAGCTTATGAGTCTAAGCTACTACTCTAGCCTTTTCTTGTCTACTGTACCATAGTCTACCTTCATCTACCCCATCCTAAACTACCGTACCGTACCCTATTCTATTCTAATCTATTCGATTTGATTCGATTCAAAGCATTTCGATGCAATTGGACGCGATCGTGCTTGAATCGGCTCGATTCGGCACCATCAGCTCCATTCAGCTTGATTCTGCTCGCTTCAACTCGATTTAACTCAGTGCAGCCTTATTCGGCCCTGCTCAGCTCGATTCGACTGTTTTCTACTCTGTCTCTAGTCAACCCCATTTGGCTCCATTCTACTCCTTTCTACACTATTCTACTCTATTCTTTTCTACCCTACCCTACCCTCCTCTAATCTATTCTAACGGATTCGATTCGACGCGGTTCGAAGCAATTCGACACGATTCATCTTGTTTTGTTTCCATTTGGCTCGATTCGGCTCGAATTGGCTCTATTCAGCTATACACTGCACTATTTGTCTCTATTCGACTCAATTCTACTCTACTCTTCTCTACTTTTCTTTGCTCTACTCTACTGTACTATATTCTATTCTTTCTCTTCAGTACTGTTCTATTCTATTCTACCCTCCGCTCCCCTCCCCTCCCCTTCTCTAAGCTGTTTGATTCGATTTTATTTGACACATTTCCACACGATTCGAAGTGATTAGGCTTGAATCAGCTCAATTCGGTTCGAATCGGCTCCATTCAGCTCGATTTCGCTCCATTCATCTCGATTTGGCTCAGATTCTGTCGATTCTGCTCCATTAGGCCTTCTTTGGTCCTATTCGGCCCTATCCTGCTCTATTCCACTGTTTTCTACTCTATTCATCTCTATCCGTCTCTATTCGACTCCTTTCAACTCCATTCTATTCCATTCCACACCATTCTCTCCTATTCTCTTGTACTCTGTTCTATTCTACCCTACCCTACCATACTGCACCCCACCCAGAACTACCCTACTTTAATCTATTCAATTCAATTCGACGTGATTTGATGGGATTCGACGGAATTTGACGAGATCTGAAGGGATTCAATGGGATTCGAAGACATTTGAAGAGATTCCATGTGACTCGACGTGATTCAGCAGGATTCTATGAGATTCGATGTAATTCGAAGTTAATCGATGTGATACGAAGCGATTCGGCGTGATTCGATGACACTCGACGTAATTTGACGCGATTCGACCCGATTTGACCCAAAGTGATGTGATTCGATGTGATTCGATGGGCTACGACTCTATTCAGCTACAGTCGGTGTGATTCTGCTTGATTCAGCTCAATTAGGTGCTTTTCGGCACTATACGCCTCTTTTCAGCTGTATTCACCTCCATTCAGCTCTATCCGTTTCTATTCGGTCTATTCGACTCTACTCTTTTCCAATCTATTCCATTCTTTATATTCTGCTCTAATCGCTTCTATTCTACTCTAGTCTATTCTACCCTCCCCTCCCCTTCTCTTATCTATATGTTTTGATTCGATTTTACGAAGTTAACGTGATTCGGATCGATTTGGCTCTCTTCGGCTCAATTAGGCTCCATTTGGCTCGTTTTGGATTGAATCGCTTCGATTCTGCTCGAATCGGCCTTATTGGCCCTATTCTGCTCTATTTGACTCTTTTCTACGCTATTCATCTCTATTTCACTCCATTCTATTCATTCCACACCGTTCTACACTACTCTATTCTGCTCTACCTACCCTACTCTAACTCTAATCGATTCAACGCGATTCCTCTCCTTTTGTCTGCATTCGGCACTATTCAGTTCTATTCGACTCTATTGTACTCTAGTCTACTCGTTTGTACTCTAGTCTACTCTTAGCTGATGTATTCTATTGTATGGTTTCTATCCTGTTCTATTCTACTCTATTCTACCGTACCTTATGCTACCCAACTCTAATCTAGTCTCATCCATTTGACTGGATACGATTCGACCCATTTCGACGCGATTCGGCTCGATTTGGCTCTATTCTCACTCTATTCCCCTCTACTGTACTCTAGTCTACTCTTTTCTGTATTCTTTCTGTATTGTTCTGTTCTGTTCTATTCTGTTTTATTCTATTCTACTCTACTCTATTCTACCCAACCCTACCATACCCGAACCTCCCCTACTCTAATCTATTCAATTCCATATGATGAATTTTGACCCAATTCGGGTCATATCCTTTAGATTCGTGTCCATTTGGATCGAATAGTGTCGATTCAGCTTCATTCGGCTCCATTAGGCTCGATTCACTGGATTCGGCTCAGTTTGGCTTGATTTGGCTCAATTCCGCTCGATTCGGCCCTCTTCGGCACTATTTAGCTCTATTTGGATCTTTTCTACTCTCTTCGACTCCATTCGATTTCATCGCACCCCATTCTACTCCATTCTACACTATTCTACTCTACTGTACTCTAATTTACTGTAATTGATTCGATGGGATTCGACGTGATTTGGCTTGTTTCGTCTCCATTCGGCTCGATTTAACTCTATTCGACTCTGTTTACTCTACTCTCCTCTACTTTTTTCTACCCCATTCTATTGTATTCTTTCTCTTCTGTCCTACTGTGTTCCATTCTATTCTTCTCTATTCTATCCTACCCTACTCTAATCTGTTCTACTTGAGTCGTTTCCACGCATTTCGATGCGATTCGGCTCAAATCGGCTCCATTCCACTCCACTCATCCCCATTCAGTTCAAATCTGTTCGATTCGGCTCTAATCGGCTCCATTTGGCTCTAGTAAGTTCTATTCGGCTCTAATAGGCTCTATTCAGCTCTATTCTCCTCTATTAGACTCTACCCAACTCTATTATCTCTTTTCGACTCCATTCGACTCCATCCTACAGCATTCTACTCCATCATACTCTATTCTCTATTCTATTGTCTTGTACTTTATGCGACTCTAAACAAAAATGTGTTTTTTAGAGTAGTAGTCTATTCTAATCGATTGGATTGGATTTGACTTGAATCGATGGGATTCAATGCAATCCGACGGGATTCGAAGCGATACGGCACGATTCCGCGGGATTCGGCACGATTCGTCTTGATTTCTATCGTTTCGGCTCTTTTTGGCTCTTTCTGGCTCTATTCGTTAATATGGAACTCTATTCTACTCTACTCTTCTATACTCTACACTACTCGACCCTATTCTATTCTTTCAGTTCTCTCCTGTTCTTTTCTACTGCATTCTATTCTACCCTACCCTACCCTACCTTACCCTACCGTAACCTGTTCGATTCTATGTGACACACTTGAAAGAGATTCGACCTGATTTAGGTCGTATCGGTTCGATTCAGCTCCTTTTCCTCCATTAGATTCAAGTCGGTTCTACTCGGCTCTTTTCCGCTCTATTTGGCTCTGTTCAGCAGTATTCGACTCTATTTGTCTCTAGTCTACTCTACCCTACTTTTCTCTACTCTACTGTTTTCTTTCAGTTCTGTCGTAGTCTACCCTACCCTAACCTTACCCGCCCTACACTAATCTATTTGATTCGATTCAACACATTTCAACGCGATTCAACATGTTTCATCTTGATTCACCTCGAATTTGGTCGATTCGGGTGTATTCAGCTCTGTTCGGCTCTTTTCGGCTCTATTCACCTCTATTCAACTCTATTTCACTCTCTTCTACTCTACTTAATTCTATTCTATTCTTTCTGTTGTGTTCTCTTCTCTTCTCTTCTCTTCTAAACCTCTCCTACCCTACCCCCCTCTACTCTAATCTATTCAATTCACTTCAATGCATTTCGACGCGATTCCATGTGATTAGGCTTGAATCGGCTCCATTTAGCTCTATTTGACTTGAATCGGGTCGATTCGGCTCAATTCAGCATAGTTAGGCTCGATTCAACCTTCTTCAGCCCTTTTTGGCTCTGTTCAGCTCTTTTCTACTTTAATCGTCTCTATTTGGCTCCATTCGACTCCGTTCCACACGATTCGACTCCATTCTACTGCATTCTGCACTATTCTATTCTCTTCTACCCTACCCTACTCTTATCGATTTTAATCAATTTGATTCATTACGATTTGTCTCATTTCCTCTCCATTTGACTCGATTCAGCTTGAATTGGATCTATTCATCTATAGTCGGCACTGCTCGACTCTGACTATTCGACTCTGCTCAACTCTACTCCATTCTACTCTTTGTGTTCTCCTCTATTCTATTCTACTCTGCCCTAACCTACCAAATCCCAGCCTAACCTACACTACTCTAATCTATTCAATTTAATTGGATTCCATTCAATTCAATACCATTCTGCTCTATTTGACACAGTTCAATGTTATTCGGTGAGATTCCATGAGATTCGATGGGTTTTGGTTGGATTTCATGGGATTCAATGAAATTGGATGCAATAGGATGCGATTAGTTGTGATTTGGCTCAGTTTGGCCCGGTTCATTTTTTTGTCTCTATTTGGCTTGTTTCAGCTCCATTCGGCTACATTCAGCTCGAATCTGGTTGATTCGACTCGATTCGGCTCGATTTGGCTGGATTCGGCTGGATTTGGCCGTATGGGGCCCTGTTCGGCGCTATTCAGCTCTATTCCACTCTTTTCTGCTCTATTCATCTCTATTCGACTCCATTCGACTCCATTCCACACCATTCTATTCCATTCTACACTATCCTATTCTACAGAACCCTACCCCACCGTACCCTATCCTAATCTATTCTATTCTGTTGTATCCTATTCTCTTTTTCTATTTTCCCTATTCCATTCCATGCTACTCTACCATACCCTACACTAAACTAACCTACCCTGACCTATGCTGTTCTATTCTATTTTCTCTGTTCCACCGTATGCTACCCTACCCTACGGTACCCGACCGTACCGTACCCTACTACTTAGGAGTACTCAATAAGGGTAGTAATTAAGGGTACTAGTTAGGGCAAGGGTACTATTTCAGGCTACTAGTTCATGCCAGGGTACTTGTTAAGGGTACTAGTTAAGCTAAGGTTTATCCGTTAATGGTACTAGTTAATGCCAGGGTAATAGTTAAGGGTACTTGTTAAGGCACTGGTACTTGTTGAGGGTACTGTTTGAGACAAGGGTCGTATTTAAGACCACTACTTAAGGCTACTAGTTAGGGGTACTAGTTAAGGCCAGGGTACTAGTTAAGGTAAGGCTACTAGATAAGGCTACTAGTTAAGGCAAGGGTACTAGTTTAGGGAACAAACTCAGGGTACTTGTCAAGGCAAGGGTACTGTCCAAGGCTAGTTGTCTAGGCTACTGATCTATGCCCCTAGTCTAGCTGACTAGTCCAGCTTATGAGTCTAAGCTACTACTCTAGCCTTTTCTTGTCTACTGTACCATAGTCTACCTTCATCTACCCCATCCTAAACTACCGTACCGTACCCTATTCTATTCTAATCTATTCGATTTGATTCGATTCAAAGCATTTCGATGCAACTGGACGCGATCGTGCTTGAATCGGCTCGATTCGGCACCATCAGCTCCATTCAGCTTGATTCTGCTCGCTTCAACTCGATTTAACTCAGTGCAGCCTTATTCGGCCCTGCTCAGCTCGATTCGACTGTTTTCTACTCTGTCTCTAGTCAACCCCATTTGGCTCCATTCTACTCCTTTCTACACTATTCTACTCTATTCTTTTCTACCCTACCCTACCCTCCTCTAATCTATTCTAACGGATTCGATTCGACGCGGTTCGAAGCAATTCGACACGATTCATCTTGTTTTGTTTCCATTTGGCTCGATTCGGCTCGAATTGGCTCTATTCAGCTATACACTGCACTATTTGTCTCTATTCGACTCAATTCTACTCTACTCTTCTCTACTTTTCTTTGCTCTACTCTACTGTACTATATTCTATTCTTTCTCTTCAGTACTGTTCTATTCTATTCTACCCTCCGCTCCCCTCCCCTCCCCTTCTCTAAGCTGTTTGATTCGATTTTATTTGACACATTTCCACACGATTCGAAGTGATTAGGCTTGAATCAGCTCAATTCGGTTCGAATCGGCTCCATTCAGCTCGATTTCGCTCCATTCATCTCGATTTGGCTCAGATTGTGTCGATTCTGCTCCATTAGGCCTTCTTTGGTCCTATTCGGCCCTATCCTGCTCTATTCCACTGTTTTCTACTCTATTCATCTCTATCCGTCTCTATTCGACTCCTTTCAACTCCATTCTATTCCATTCCACACCATTCTCTCCTATTCTCTTGTACTCTGTTCTATTCTACCCTACCCTACCATACTGCACCCCACCCAGAACTACCCTACTTTAATCTATTCAATTCAGTTCGACGTGATTTGATGGGATTCGACGGAATTTGACGAGATCTGAAGGGATTCAATGGGATTCGAAGACATTTGAAGAGATTCCATGTGACTCGACGTGATTCAGCAGGATTCTATGAGATTCGATGTAATTCGAAGTTAATCGATGTGATACGAAGCGATTCGGCGTGATTCGATGACACTCGACGTAATTTGACGCGATTCGACCCGATTTGACCCAAAGTGATGTGATTCGATGTGATTCGATGGGCTACGACTCTATTCAGCTACAGTCGGTGTGATTCTGCTTGATTCAGCTCAATTAGGTGCTTTTCGGCACTATACGCCTCTTTTCAGCTGTATTCACCTCCATTCAGCTCTATCCGTTTCTATTCGGTCTATTCGACTCTACTCTTTTCCAATCTATTCCATTCTTTATATTCTGCTCTAATCGCTTCTATTCTACTCTAGTCTATTCTACCCTCCCCTCCCCTTCTCTTATCTATATGTTTTGATTCGATTTTACGAAGTTAACGTGATTCGGATCGATTTGGCTCTCTTCGGCTCAATTAGGCTCCATTTGGCTCGTTTTGGATTGAATCGCTTCGATTCTGCTCGAATCGGCCTTATTGGCCCTATTCTGCTCTATTTGACTCTTTTCTACGCTATTCATCTCTATTTCACTCCATTCTATTCATTCCACACCGTTCTACACTACTCTATTCTGCTCTACCTACCCTACTCTAACTCTAATCGATTCAACGCGATTCCTCTCCTTTTGTCTGCATTCGGCACTATTCAGTTCTATTCGACTCTATTGTACTCTAGTCTACTCGTTTGTACTCTAGTCTACTCTTAGCTGATGTATTCTATTGTATGGTTTCTATCCTGTTCTATTCTACTCTATTCTACCGTACCTTATGCTACCCAACTCTAATCTAGTCTCATCCATTTGACTGGATACGATTCGACCCATTTCGACGCGATTCGGCTCGATTTGGCTCTATTCTCACTCTATTCCCCTCTACTGTACTCTAGTCTACTCTTTTCTGTATTCTTTCTGTATTGTTCTGTTCTCTTCTATTCTGTTTTATTCTATTCTACTCTACTCTATTCTACCCAACCCTACCGTACCCGAACCTCCCCTACTCTAATCTATTCAATTCCATATGATGAATTTTGACCCAATTCGGGTCATATCGTTTAGATTCGTGTCCATTTGGATCGAATAGTGTCGATTCAGCTTCATTCGGCTCCATTAGGCTCGATTCACTGGATTCGGCTCAGTTTGGCTTGATTTGGCTCAATTCCGCTCGATTCGGCCCTCTTCGGCACTATTTAGCTCTATTTGGATCTTTTCTACTCTCTTCGACTCCATTCGATTTCATCGCACCCCATTCTACTCCATTCTACACTATTCTACTCTACTGTACTCTAATTTACTGTAATTGATTCGATGGGATTCGACGTGATTTGTCTTGTTTCGTCTCCATTCGGCTCGATTTGACTCTATTCGACTCTGTTTACTCTACTCTCCTCTACTTTTTTCTACCCCATTCTATTGTATTCTTTCTCTTCTGTTCTACTGTGTTCCATTCTATTCTTCTCTATTCTATCCTACCCTACTCTAATCTGTTCTACTTGAGTCGTTTCCACGCATTTCGATGCGATTCGGCTCAAATCGGCTCCATTCCACTCCACTCATCCCCATTCAGTTCAAATCTGTTCGATTCGGCTCTAATCGGCTCCATTTGGCTCTAGTAAGTTCTATTCGGCTCTAATAGGCTCTATTCAGCTCTATTCTCCTCTATTAGACTCTACCCAACTCTATTATCTCTTTTCGACTCCATTCGACTCCATCCTACAGCATTCTACTCCATCATACTCTATTCTCTATTCTATTGTCTTGTACTTTATGCGACTCTAAACAAAAATGTGCTTTTTAGAGTAGTAGTCTATTCTAATCGATTGGATTGGATTTGACTTGAATCGATGGGATTCAATGCAATCCGACGGGATTCGAAGCGATACGGCACGATTCCGCGGGATTCGGCACGATTCGTCTTGATTTCTATCGTTTCGGCTCTTTTTGGCTCTTTCTGGCTCTATTCGTTAATATGGAACTCTATTCTACTCTACTCTTCTATACTCTACACTACTCGACCCTATTCTATTCTTTCAGTTCTCTCCTGTTCTTTTCTACTGCATTCTATTCTACCCTACCCTACCCTACCTTACCCTACCGTAACCTGTTCGATTCTATGTGACACACTTGAAAGAGATTCGACCTGATTTAGGTCGTATCGGTTCGATTCAGCTCCTTTTCCTCCATTAGATTCAAGTCGGTTCTACTCGGCTCTTTTCCGCTCTATTTGGCTCTGTTCAGCAGTATTCGACTCTATTTGTCTCTAGTCTACTCTACCCTACTTTTCTCTACTCTACTGTTTTCTTTCAGTTCTGTCGTAGTCTACCCTACCCTAACCTTACCCGCCCTACACTAATCTATTTGATTCGATTCAACACATTTCAACGCGATTCAACATGTTTCATCTTGATTCACCTCGAATTTGGTCGATTCGGGTGTATTCAGCTCTGTTCGGCTCTTTTCGGCTCTATTCACCTCTATTCAACTCTATTTCACTCTCTTCTACTCTACTTAATTCTATTCTATTCTTTCTGTTGTGTTCTCTTCTCTTCTCTTCTCTTCTAAACCTCTCCTACCCTACCCCCCTCTACTCTAATCTATTCAATTCACTTCAATGCATTTCGACGCGATTCCATGTGATTAGGCTTGAATCGGCTCCATTTAGCTCTATTTGACTTGAATCGGGTCGATTCGGCTCAATTCAGCATAGTTAGGCTCGATTCAACCTTCTTCAGCCCTTTTTGGCTCTGTTCAGCTCTTTTCTACTTTAATCGTCTCTATTTGGCTCCATTCGACTCCGTTCCACACGATTCGACTCCATTCTACTGCATTCTGCACTATTCTATTCTCTTCTACCCTACCCTACTCTTATCGATTTTAATCAATTTGATTCATTACGATTTGTCTCATTTCCTCTCCATTTGACTCGATTCAGCTTGAATTGGATCTATTCATCTATAGTCGGCACTGCTCGACTCTGACTATTCGACTCTGCTCAACTCTACTCCATTCTACTCTTTGTGTTCTCCTCTATTCTATTCTACTCTGCCCTAACCTACCAAATCCCAGCCTAACCTACACTACTCTAATCTATTCAATTTAATTGGATTCCATTCAATTCAATACCATTCTGCTCTATTTGACACAGTTCAATGTTATTCGGTGAGATTCCATGAGATTCGATGGGTTTTGGTTGGATTTCATGGGATTCAATGAAATTGGATGCAATAGGATGCGATTAGTTGTGATTTGGCTCAGTTTGGCCCGGTTCATTTTTTTGTCTCTATTTGGCTTGTTTCAGCTCCATTCGGCTACATTCAGCTCGAATCTGGTTGATTCGACTCGATTCGGCTCGATTTGGCTGGATTCGGCTGGATTTGGCCGTATGGGGCCCTGTTCGGCGCTATTCAGCTCTATTCCACTCTTTTCTGCTCTATTCATCTCTATTCGACTCCATTCGACTCCATTCCACACCATTCTATTCCATTCTACACTATCCTATTCTACAGAACCCTACCCCACCGTACCCTATCCTAATCTATTCTATTCTGTTGTATCCTATTCTCTTTTTCTATTTTCCCTATTCCATTCCATGCTACTCTACCATACCCTACACTAAACTAACCTACCCTGACCTATGCTGTTCTATTCTATTTTCTCTGTTCCACCGTATGCTACCCTACCCTACGGTACCCGACCGTACCGTACCCTACTACTTAGGAGTACTCAATAAGGGTAGTAATTAAGGGTACTAGTTAGGGCAAGGGTACTATTTCAGGCTACTAGTTCATGCCAGGGTACTTGTTAAGGGTACTAGTTAAGCTAAGGTTTATCCGTTAATGGTACTAGTTAATGCCAGGGTAATAGTTAAGGGTACTTGTTAAGGCACTGGTACTTGTTGAGGGTACTGTTTGAGACAAGGGTCGTATTTAAGACCACTACTTAAGGCTACTAGTTAGGGGTACTAGTTAAGGCCAGGGTACTAGTTAAGGTAAGGCTACTAGATAAGGCTACTAGTTAAGGCAAGGGTACTAGTTTAGGGAACAAACTCAGGGTACTTGTCAAGGCAAGGGTACTGTCCAAGGCTAGTTGTCTAGGCTACTGATCTATGCCCCTAGTCTAGCTGACTAGTCCAGCTTATGAGTCTAAGCTACTACTCTAGCCTTTTCTTGTCTACTGTACCATAGTCTACCTTCATCTACCCCATCCTAAACTACCGTACCGTACCCTATTCTATTCTAATCTATTCGATTTGATTCGATTCAAAGCATTTCGATGCAATTGGACGCGATCGTGCTTGAATCGGCTCGATTCGGCACCATCAGCTCCATTCAGCTTGATTCTGCTCGCTTCAACTCGATTTAACTCAGTGCAGCCTTATTCGGCCCTGCTCAGCTCGATTCGACTGTTTTCTACTCTGTCTCTAGTCAACCCCATTTGGCTCCATTCTACTCCTTTCTACACTATTCTACTCTATTCTTTTCTACCCTACCCTACCCTCCTCTAATCTATTCTAACGGATTCGATTCGACGCGGTTCGAAGCAATTCGACACGATTCATCTTGTTTTGTTTCCATTTGGCTCGATTCGGCTCGAATTGGCTCTATTCAGCTATACACTGCACTATTTGTCTCTATTCGACTCAATTCTACTCTACTCTTCTCTACTTTTCTTTGCTCTACTCTACTGTACTATATTCTATTCTTTCTCTTCAGTACTGTTCTATTCTATTCTACCCTCCGCTCCCCTCCCCTCCCCTTCTCTAAGCTGTTTGATTCGATTTTATTTGACACATTTCCACACGATTCGAAGTGATTAGGCTTGAATCAGCTCAATTCGGTTCGAATCGGCTCCATTCAGCTCGATTTCGCTCCATTCATCTCGATTTGGCTCAGATTCTGTCGATTCTGCTCCATTAGGCCTTCTTTGGTCCTATTCGGCCCTATCCTGCTCTATTCCACTGTTTTCTACTCTATTCATCTCTATCCGTCTCTATTCGACTCCTTTCAACTCCATTCTATTCCATTCCACACCATTCTCTCCTATTCTCTTGTACTCTGTTCTATTCTACCCTACCCTACCATACTGCACCCCACCCAGAACTACCCTACTTTAATCTATTCAATTCAATTCGACGTGATTTGATGGGATTCGACGGAATTTGACGAGATCTGAAGGGATTCAATGGGATTCGAAGACATTTGAAGAGATTCCATGTGACTCGACGTGATTCAGCAGGATTCTATGAGATTCGATGTAATTCGAAGTTAATCGATGTGATACGAAGCGATTCGGCGTGATTCGATGACACTCGACGTAATTTGACGCGATTCGACCCGATTTGACCCAAAGTGATGTGATTCGATGGGCTACGACTCTATTCAGCTACAGTCGGTGTGATTCTGCTTGATTCAGCTCAATTAGGTGCTTTTCGGCACTATACGCCTCTTTTCAGCTGTATTCACCTCCATTCAGCTCTATCCGTTTCTATTCGGTCTATTCGACTCTACTCTTTTCCAATCTATTCCATTCTTTATATTCTGCTCTAATCGCTTCTATTCTACTCTAGTCTATTCTACCCTCCCCTCCCCTTCTCTAATCTATATGTTTTGATTCGATTTTACGAAGTTAACGTGATTCGGATCGATTTGGCTCTCTTCGGCTCAATTAGGCTCCATTTGGCTCGTTTTGGATTGAATCGCTTCGATTCTGCTCGAATCGGCCTTATTGGCCCTATTCTGCTCTATTTGACTCTTTTCTACTCTATTCATCTCTATTTCACTCCATTCTATTCATTCCACACCGTTCTACACTACTCTATTCTGCTCTACCTACCCTACTCTAACTCTAATCGATTCAACGCGATTCCTCTCCTTTTGTCTGCATTTGGCACTATTCAGTTCTATTCGACTCTATTGTACTCTAGTCTACTCGTTTGTACTCTAGTCTACTCTTAGCTGATGTATTCTATAGTATGGTTTCTATCCTGTTCTATTCTACTCTATTCTACCGTACCTTATGCTACCCAACTCTAATCTAGTCTCATCCATTTGACTGGATACGATTCGACCCATTTCGACGCGATTCGGCTCGATTTGGCTCTATTCTCACTCTATTCCTCTCTACTGTACTCTAGTCTACTCTTTTCTGTATTCTTTCTGTATTGTTCTGTTCTCTTCTATTCTGTTTTATTCTATTCTACTCTACTCTATTCTACCCAACCCTACCGTACCCGAACCTCCCCTACTCTAATCTATTCAATTCCATATGATGAATTTTGACCCAATTCGGGTCATATCCTTTAGATTCGTGTCCATTTGGATCGAATAGTGTCGATTCAGCTTCATTCGGCTCCATTAGGCTCGATTCACTGGATTCGGCTCAGTTTGGCTTGATTTGGCTCAATTCCGCTCGATTCGGCCCTCTTCGGCACTATTTAGCTCTATTTGGATCTTTTCTACTCTCTTCGACTCCATTCGATTTCATCGCACCCCATTCTACTCCATTCTACACTATTCTACTCTACTGTACTCTAATTTACTGTAATTGATTCGATGGGATTCGACGTGATTTGTCTTGTTTCGTCTCCATTCGGCTCGATTTGACTCTATTCGACTCTGTTTACTCTACTCTCCTCTACTTTTTTCTACCCCATTCTATTGTATTCTTTCTCTTCTGTTCTACTGTGTTCCATTCTATTCTTCTCTATTCTATCCTACGCTACTCTAATCTGTTCTACTTGAGTCGTTTCCACGCATTTCGATGCGATTCGGCTCCATTCCACTCCACTCATCCCCATTCAGTTCAAATCTGTTCGATTCGGCTCTAATCGGCTCCATTTGGCTCTAGTAAGTTCTATTCGGCTCTAATAGGCTCTATTCAGCTCTATTCTCCTCTATTAGACTCTACCCAACTCTATTATCTCTTTTCGACTCCATTCGACTCCATCCTACAGCATTCTACTCCATCATACTCTATTCTCTATTCTATTGTCTTGTACTTTATGCGACTCTAAACAAAAATGTGTTTTTTAGAGTAGTAGTCTATTCTAATCGATTGGATTGGATTTGACTTGAATCGATGGGATTCAATGCAATCCGACGGGATTCGAAGCGATACGGCACGATTCCGCGGGATTCGGCACGACTCGTCTTGATTTCTATCGTTTCGGCTCTTTTTGGCTCTTTCTGGCTCTATTCGTTAATATGGAACTCTATTCTACTCTACTCTTCTATACTCTACACTACTCGACCCTATTCTATTCTTTCAGTTCTCTCCTGTTCTTTTCTACTGCATTCTATTCTACCCTACCCTACCCTACCTTACCCTACCGTAACCTGTTCGATTCTATGTGACACACTTGAAAGAGATTCGACCTGATTTAGGTCGTATCGGTTCGATTCAGCTCCTTTTCCTCCATTAGATTCAAGTCGGTTCTACTCGGCTCTTTTCCGCTCTATTTGGCTCTGTTCAGCAGTATTCGACTCTATTTGTCTCTAGTCTACTCTACCCTACTTTTCTCTACTCTACTGTTTCCTTTCAGTTCTGTCGTAGTCTACCCTACCCTAACCTTACCTGCCCTACACTAATCTATTTGATTCGATTCAACACATTTCAACGCGATTCGACAGGTTTCATCTTGATTCACCTCGAATTTGGTCGATTCGGGTGTATTCAGCTCTGTTCGGCTCTTTTCGGCTCTATTCACCTCTATTCAACTCTATTTCACTCTCTTCTACTCTACTTAATTCTATTCTATTCTTTCTGTTGTGTTCTCTTCTCTTCTCTTCTAAACCTCTCCTACCCTACCCCCCTCTACTCTAATCTATTCAATTCACTTCAATGCATTTCGACGCGATTCCATGTGATTAGGCTTGAATCGGCTCCATTTAGCTCTATTTGACTTGAATCGGGTCGATTCGGCTCAATTCAGCATAGTTAGGCTCGATTCAACCTTCTTCAGCCCTTTTTGGCTCTGTTCAGCTCTTTTCTACTTTAATCGTCTCTATTTGGCTCCATTCGACTCCGTTCCACACGATTCGACTCCATTCTACTGCATTCTGCACTATTCTATTCTCTTCTACCCTACCCTACTCTTATCGATTTTAATCAATTTGATTCATTACGATTTGTCTCATTTCCTCTCCATTTGACTCGATTCAGCTTGAATTGGATCTATTCATCTATAGTCGGCACTGCTCGACTCTGACTATTCGACTCTGCTCAACTCTACTCCATTCTACTCTTTGTGTTCTCCTCTATTCTATTCTACTCTGCCCTAACCTACCAAATCCCAGCCTAACCTACACTACTCTAATCTATTCAATTTAATTGGATTCCATTCAATTCAATACCATTCTGCTCTATTTGACACAGTTCAATGTTATTCGGTGAGATTCCATGAGATTCGATGGGTTTTGGTTGGATTTCATGGGATTCAATGAAATTGGATGCAATAGGATGCGATTAGTTGTGATTTGGCTCAGTTTGGCCCGGTTCATTTTTTTGTCTCTATTTGGCTTGTTTCAGCTCCATTCGGCTACATTCAGCTCGAATCTGGTTGATTCGACTCGATTCGGCTCGATTTGGCTGGATTCGGCTGGATTTGGCCGTATGGGGCCCTGTTCGGCGCTATTCAGCTCTATTCCACTCTTTTCTGCTCTATTCATCTCTATTCGACTCCATTCGACTCCATTCCACACCATTCTATTCCATTCTACACTATCCTATTCTACAGAACCCTACCCCACCGTACCCTATCCTAATCTATTCTATTCTGTTGTATCCTATTCTCTTTTTCTATTTTCCCTATTCCATTCCATGCTACTCTACCATACCCTACACTAAACTAACCTACCCTGACCTATGCTGTTCTATTCTATTTTCTCTGTTCCACCGTATGCTACCCTACCCTACGGTACCCGACCGTACCGTACCCTACTACTTAGGAGTACTCAATAAGGGTAGTAATTAAGGGTACTAGTTAGGGCAAGGGTACTATTTCAGGCTACTAGTTCATGCCAGGGTACTTGTTAAGGGTACTAGTTAAGCTAAGGTTTATCCGTTAATGGTACTAGTTAATGCCAGGGTAATAGTTAAGGGTACTTGTTAAGGCACTGGTACTTGTTGAGGGTACTGTTTGAGACAAGGGTCGTATTTAAGACCACTACTTAAGGCTACTAGTTAGGGGTACTAGTTAAGGCCAGGGTACTAGTTAAGGTAAGGCTACTAGATAAGGCTACTAGTTAAGGCAAGGGTACTAGTTTAGGGAACAAACTCAGGGTACTTGTCAAGGCAAGGGTACTGTCCAAGGCTAGTTGTCTAGGCTACTGATCTATGCCCCTAGTCTAGCTGACTAGTCCAGCTTATGAGTCTAAGCTACTACTCTAGCCTTTTCTTGTCTACTGTACCATAGTCTACCTTCATCTACCCCATCCTAAACTACCGTACCGTACCCTATTCTATTCTAATCTATTCGATTTGATTCGATTCAAAGCATTTCGATGCAATTGGACGCGATCGTGCTTGAATCGGCTCGATTCGGCACCATCAGCTCCATTCAGCTTGATTCTGCTCGCTTCAACTCGATTTAACTCAGTGCAGCCTTATTCGGCCCTGCTCAGCTCGATTCGACTGTTTTCTACTCTGTCTCTAGTCAACCCCATTTGGCTCCATTCTACTCCTTTCTACACTATTCTACTCTATTCTTTTCTACCCTACCCTACCCTCCTCTAATCTATTCTAACGGATTCGATTCGACGCGGTTCGAAGCAATTCGACACGATTCATCTTGTTTTGTTTCCATTTGGCTCGATTCGGCTCGAATTGGCTCTATTCAGCTATACACTGCACTATTTGTCTCTATTCGACTCAATTCTACTCTACTCTTCTCTACTTTTCTTTGCTCTACTCTACTGTACTATATTCTATTCTTTCTCTTCAGTACTGTTCTATTCTATTCTACCCTCCGCTCCCCTCCCCTCCCCTTCTCTAAGCTGTTTGATTCGATTTTATTTGACACATTTCCACACGATTCGAAGTGATTAGGCTTGAATCAGCTCAATTCGGTTCGAATCGGCTCCATTCAGCTCGATTTCGCTCCATTCATCTCGATTTGGCTCAGATTGTGTCGATTCTGCTCCATTAGGCCTTCTTTGGTCCTATTCGGCCCTATCCTGCTCTATTCCACTGTTTTCTACTCTATTCATCTCTATCCGTCTCTATTCGACTCCTTTCAACTCCATTCTATTCCATTCCACACCATTCTCTCCTATTCTCTTGTACTCTGTTCTATTCTACCCTACCCTACCATACTGCACCCCACCCAGAACTACCCTACTTTAATCTATTCAATTCAATTCGACGTGATTTGATGGGATTCGACGGAATTTGACGAGATCTGAAGGGATTCAATGGGATTCGAAGACATTTGAAGAGATTCCATGTGACTCGACGTGATTCAGCAGGATTCTATGAGATTCGATGTAATTCGAAGTTAATCGATGTGATACGAAGCGATTCGGCGTGATTCGATGACACTCGACGTAATTTGACGCGATTCGACCCGATTTGACCCAAAGTGATGTGATTCGATGTGATTCGATGGGCTACGACTCTATTCAGCTACAGTCGGTGTGATTCTGCTTGATTCAGCTCAATTAGGTGCTTTTCGGCACTATACGTCTCTTTTCAGCTGTATTCACCTCCATTCAGCTCTATCCGTTTCTATTCGGTCTATTCGACTCTACTCTTTTCCAATCTATTCCATTCTTTATATTCTGCTCTAATCGCTTCTATTCTACTCTAGTCTATTCTACCCTCCCCTCCCCTTCTCTAATCTATATGTTTTGATTCGATTTTACGAAGTTAACGTGATTCGGATCGATTTGGCTCTCTTCGGCTCAATTAGGCTCCATTTGGCTCGTTTTGGATTGAATCGCTTCGATTCTGCTCGAATCGGCCTTATTGGCCCTATTCTGCTCTATTTGACTCTTTTCTACTCTATTCATCTCTATTTCACTCCATTCTATTCATTCCACACCGTTCTACACTACTCTATTCTGCTCTACCTACCCTACTCTAACTCTAATCGATTCAACGCGATTCCTCTCCTTTTGTCTGCATTTGGCACTATTCAGTTCTATTCGACTCTATTGTACTCTAGTCTACTCGTTTGTACTCTAGTCTACTCTTAGCTGATGTATTCTATAGTATGGTTTCTATCCTGTTCTATTCTACTCTATTCTACCGTACCTTATGCTACCCAACTCTAATCTAGTCTCATCCATTTGACTGGATACGATTCGACCCATTTCGACGCGATTCGGCTCGATTTGGCTCTATTCTCACTCTATTCCTCTCTACTGTACTCTAGTCTACTCTTTTCTGTATTCTTTCTGTATTGTTCTGTTCTCTTCTATTCTGTTTTATTCTATTCTACTCTACTCTATTCTACCCAACCCTACCGTACCCGAACCTCCCCTACTCTAATCTATTCAATTCCATATGATGAATTTTGACCCAATTCGGGTCATATCCTTTAGATTCGTGTCCATTTGGATCGAATAGTGTCGATTCAGCTTCATTCGGCTCCATTAGGCTCGATTCACTGGATTCGGCTCAGTTTGGCTTGATTTGGCTCAATTCCGCTCGATTCGGCCCTCTTCGGCACTATTTAGCTCTATTTGGATCTTTTCTACTCTCTTCGACTCCATTCGATTTCATCGCACCCCATTCTACTCCATTCTACACTATTCTACTCTACTGTACTCTAATTTACTGTAATTGATTCGATGGGATTCGACGTGATTTGTCTTGTTTCGTCTCCATTCGGCTCGATTTGACTCTATTCGACTCTGTTTACTCTACTCTCCTCTACTTTTTTCTACCCCATTCTATTGTATTCTTTCTCTTCTGTTCTACTGTGTTCCATTCTATTCTTCTCTATTCTATCCTACCCTACTCTAATCTGTTCTACTTGAGTCGTTTCCACGCATTTCGATGCGATTCGGCTCCATTCCACTCCACTCATCCCCATTCAGTTCAAATCTGTTCGATTCGGCTCTAATCGGCTCCATTTGGCTCTAGTAAGTTCTATTCGGCTCTAATAGGCTCTATTCAGCTCTATTCTCCTCTATTAGACTCTACCCAACTCTATTATCTCTTTTCGACTCCATTCGACTCCATCCTACAGCATTCTACTCCATCATACTCTATTCTCTATTCTATTGTCTTGTACTTTATGCGACTCTAAACAAAAATGTGCTTTTTAGAGTAGTAGTCTATTCTAATCGATTGGATTGGATTTGACTTGAATCGATGGGATTCAATGCAATCCGACGGGATTCGAAGCGATACGGCACGATTCCGCGGGATTCGGCACGATTCGTCTTGATTTCTATCGTTTCGGCTCTTTTTGGCTCTTTCTGGCTCTATTCGTTAATATGGAACTCTATTCTACTCTACTCTTCTATACTCTACACTACTCGACCCTATTCTATTCTTTCAGTTCTCTCCTGTTCTTTTCTACTGCATTCTATTCTACCCTACCCTACCCTACCTTACCCTACCGTAACCTGTTCGATTCTATGTGACACACTTGAAAGAGATTCGACCTGATTTAGGTCGTATCGGTTCGATTCAGCTCCTTTTCCTCCATTAGATTCAAGTCGGTTCTACTCGGCTCTTTTCCGCTCTATTTGGCTCTGTTCAGCAGTATTCGACTCTATTTGTCTCTAGTCTACTCTACCCTACTTTTCTCTACTCTACTGTTTTCTTTCAGTTCTGTCGTAGTCTACCCTACCCTAACCTTACCTGCCCTACACTAATCTATTTGATTCGATTCAACACATTTCAACGCGATTCGACAGGTTTCATCTTGATTCACCTCGAATTTGGTCGATTCGGGTGTATTGAGCTCTGTTCGGCTCTTTTCGGCTCTATTCACCTCTATTCAACTCTATTTCACTCTCTTCTACTCTACTTAATTCTATTCTATTCTTTCTGTTGTGTTCTCTTCTCTTCTCTTCTAAACCTCTCCTACCCTACCCCCCTCTACTCTAATCTATTCAATTCACTTCAATGCATTTCGACGCGATTCCATGTGATTAGGCTTGAATCGGCTCCATTTAGCTCTATTTGACTTGAATCGGGTCGATTCGGCTCAATTCAGCATAGTTAGGCTCGATTCAACCTTCTTCAGCCCTTTTTGGCTCTGTTCAGCTCTTTTCTACTTTAATCGTCTCTATTTGGCTCCATTCGACTCCGTTCCACACGATTCGACTCCATTCTACTGCATTCTGCACTATTCTATTCTCTTCTACCCTACCCTACTCTTATCGATTTTAATCAATTTGATTCATTACGATTTGTCTCATTTCCTCTCCATTTGACTCGATTCAGCTTGAATTGGATCTATTCATCTATAGTCGGCACTGCTCGACTCTGACTATTCGACTCTGCTCAACTCTACTCCATTCTACTCTTTGTGTTCTCCTCTATTCTATTCTACTCTGCCCTAACCTACCAAATCCCAGTCTAACCTACACTACTCTAATCTATTCAATTTAATTGGATTCCATTCAATTCAATACCATTCTGCTCTATTTGACACAGTTCAATGTTATTCGGTGAGATTCCATGAGATTCGATGGGTTTTGGTTGGATTTCATGGGATTCAATGAAATTGGATGCAATAGGATGCGATTAGTTGTGATTTGGCTCAGTTTGGCCCGGTTCATTTTTTTGTCTCTATTTGGCTTGTTTCAGCTCCACTCGGCTACATTCAGCTCGAATCTGGTTGATTCGACTCGATTCGGCTCGATTTGGCTGGATTCGGCTGGATTTGGCCGTATGGGGCCCTGTTCGGCGCTATTCAGCTCTATTCCACTCTTTTCTGCTCTATTCATCTCTATTCGACTCCATTCGACTCCATTCCACACCATTCTATTCCATTCTACACTATCCTATTCTACAGAACCCTACCCCACCGTACCCTATCCTAATCTATTCTATTCTGTTGTATCCTATTCTCTTTTTCTATTTTCCCTATTCCATTCCATGCTACTCTACCATACCCTACACTAAACTAACCTACCCTGACCTATGCTGTTCTATTCTATTTTCTCTGTTCCACCGTATGCTACCCTACCCTACGGTACCCGACCGTACCGTACCCTACTACTACTTAGGAGTACTCAATAAGGGTAGTAATTAAGGGTACTAGTTAGGGCAAGGGTACTATTTCAGGCTACTAGTTCATGCCAGGGTACTTGTTAAGGGTACTAGTTAAGCTAAGGTTTATCCGTTAATGGTACTAGTTAATGCCAGGGTAATAGTTAAGGGTACTTGTTAAGGCACTGGTACTTGTTGAGGGTACTGTTTGAGACAAGGGTCGTATTTAAGACCACTACTTAAGGCTACTAGTTAGGGGTACTAGTTAAGGCCAGGGTACTAGTTAAGGTAAGGCTACTAGATAAGGCTACTAGTTAAGGCAAGGCTACTAGTTTAGGGAACAAACTCAGGGTACTTGTCAAGGCAAGGGTACTGTCCAAGGCTAGTTGTCTAGGCTACTGATCTATGCCCCTAGTCTAGCTGACTAGTCCAGCTTATGAGTCTAAGCTACTACTCTAGCCTTTTCTTGTCTACTGTACCATAGTCTACCTTCATCTACCCCATCCTAAACTACCGTACCGTACCCTATTCTATTCTAATCTATTCGATTTGATTCGATTCAAAGCATTTCGATGCAATTGGACGCGATCGTGCTTGAATCGGCTCGATTCGGCACCATCAGCTCCATTCAGCTTGATTCTGCTCGCTTCAACTCGATTTAACTCAGTGCAGCCTTATTCGGCCCTGCTCAGCTCGATTCGACTGTTTTCTACTCTGTCTCTAGTCAACCCCATTTGGCTCCATTCTACTCCTTTCTACACTATTCTACTCTATTCTTTTCTACCCTACCCTACCCTCCTCTAATCTATTCTAACGGATTCGATTCGACGCGGTTCGAAGCAATTCGACACGATTCATCTTGTTTTGTTTCCATTTGGCTCGATTCGGCTCGAATTGGCTCTATTCAGCTATACACTGCACTATTTGTCTCTATTCGACTCAATTCTACTCTACTCTTCTCTACTTTTCTTTGCTCTACTCTACTGTACTATATTCTATTCTTTCTCTTCAGTACTGTTCTATTCTATTCTACCCTCCGCTCCCCTCCCCTCCCCTTCTCTAAGCTGTTTGATTCGATTTTATTTGACACATTTCCACACGATTCGAAGTGATTAGGCTTGAATCAGCTCAATTCGGTTCGAATCGGCTCCATTCAGCTCGATTTCGCTCCATTCATCTCGATTTGGCTCAGATTGTGTCGATTCTGCTCCATTAGGCCTTCTTTGGTCCTATTCGGCCCTATCCTGCTCTATTCCACTGTTTTCTACTCTATTCATCTCTATCCGTCTCTATTCGACTCCTTTCAACTCCATTCTATTCCATTCCACACCATTCTCTCCTATTCTCTTGTACTCTGTTCTATTCTACCCTACCCTACCATACTGCACCCCACCCAGAACTACCCTACTTTAATCTATTCAATTCAATTCGACGTGATTTGATGGGATTCGACGGAATTTGACGAGATCTGAAGGGATTCAATGGGATTCGAAGACATTTGAAGAGATTCCATGTGACTCGACGTGATTCAGCAGGATTCTATGAGATTCGATGTAATTCGAAGTTAATCGATGTGATACGAAGCGATTCGGCGTGATTCGATGACACTCGACGTAATTTGACGCGATTCGACCCGATTTGACCCAAAGTGATGTGATTCGATGGGATTCGATGGGCTACGACTCTATTCAGCTACAGTCGGTGTGATTCTGCTTGATTCAGCTCAATTAGGTGCTTTTCGGCACTATACGGCTCTTTTCAGCTGTATTCACCTCCATTCAGCTCTATCCGTTTCTATTCGGTCTATTCGACTCTACTCTTTTCCAATCTATTCCATTCTTTATATTCTGCTCTAATCGCTTCTATTCTACTCTAGTCTATTCTACCCTCCCCTCCCCTTCTCTAATCTATATGTTTTGATTCGATTTTACGAAGTTAACGTGATTCGGATCGATTTGGCTCTCTTCGGCTCAATTAGGCTCCATTTGGCTCGTTTTGGATTGAATCGCTTCGATTCTGCTCGAATCGGCCTTATTGGCCCTATTCTGCTCTATTTGACTCTTTTCTACTCTATTCATCTCTATTTCACTCCATTCTATTCATTCCACACCGTTCTACACTACTCTATTCTGCTCTACCTACCCTACTCTAACTCTAATCGATTCAACGCGATTCCTCTCCTTTTGTCTGCATTTGGCACTATTCAGTTCTATTCGACTCTATTGTACTCTAGTCTACTCGTTTGTACTCTAGTCTACTCTTAGCTGATGTATTCTATAGTATGGTTTCTATCCTGTTCTATTCTACTCTATTCTACCGTACCTTATGCTACCCAACTCTAATCTAGTCTCATCCATTTGACTGGATACGATTCGACCCATTTCGACGCGATTCGGCTCGATTTGGCTCTATTCTCACTCTATTCCTCTCTACTGTACTCTAGTCTACTCTTTTCTGTATTCTTTCTGTATTGTTCTGTTCTCTTCTATTCTGTTTTATTCTATTCTACTCTACTCTATTCTACCCAACCCTACCGTACCCGAACCTCCCCTACTCTAATCTATTCAATTCCATATGATGAATTTTGACCCAATTCGGGTCATATCCTTTAGATTCGTGTCCATTTGGATCGAATAGTGTCGATTCAGCTTCATTCGGCTCCATTAGGCTCGATTCACTGGATTCGGCTCAGTTTGGCTTGATTTGGCTCAATTCCGCTCGATTCGGCCCTCTTCGGCACTATTTAGCTCTATTTGGATCTTTTCTACTCTCTTCGACTCCATTCGATTTCATCGCACCCCATTCTACTCCATTCTACACTATTCTACTCTACTGTACTCTAATTTACTGTAATTGATTCGATGGGATTCGACGTGATTTGTCTTGTTTCGTCTCCATTCGGCTCGATTTGACTCTATTCGACTCTGTTTACTCTACTCTCCTCTACTTTTTTCTACCCCATTCTATTGTATTCTTTCTCTTCTGTTCTACTGTGTTCCATTCTATTCTTCTCTATTCTATCCTACGCTACTCTAATCTGTTCTACTTGAGTCGTTTCCACGCATTTCGATGCGATTCGGCTCCATTCCACTCCACTCATCCCCATTCAGTTCAAATCTGTTCGATTCGGCTCTAATCGGCTCCATTTGGCTCTAGTAAGTTCTATTCGGCTCTAATAGGCTCTATTCAGCTCTATTCTCCTCTATTAGACTCTACCCAACTCTATTATCTCTTTTCGACTCCATTCGACTCCATCCTACAGCATTCTACTCCATCATACTCTATTCTCTATTCTATTGTCTTGTACTTTATGCGACTCTAAACAAAAATGTGTTTTTTAGAGTAGTAGTCTATTCTAATCGATTGGATTGGATTTGACTTGAATCGATGGGATTCAATGCAATCCGACGGGATTCGAAGCGATACGGCACGATTCCGCGGGATTCGGCACGATTCGTCTTGATTTCTATCGTTTCGGCTCTTTTTGGCTCTTTCTGGCTCTATTCGTTAATATGGAACTCTATTCTACTCTACTCTTCTATACTCTACACTACTCGACCCTATTCTATTCTTTCAGTTCTCTCCTGTTCTTTTCTACTGCATTCTATTCTACCCTACCCTACCCTACCTTACCCTACCGTAACCTGTTCGATTCTATGTGACACACTTGAAAGAGATTCGACCTGATTTAGGTCGCATCGGTTCGATTCAGCTCCTTTTCCTCCATTAGATTCAAGTCGGTTCTACTCGGCTCTTTTCCGCTCTATTTGGCTCTGTTCAGCAGTATTCGACTCTATTTGTCTCTAGTCTACTCTACCCTACTTTTCTCTACTCTACTGTTTTCTTTCAGTTCTGTCGTAGTCTACCCTACCCTAACCTTACCCGCCCTACACTAATCTATTTGATTCGATTCAACACATTTCAACGCGATTCGACAGGTTTCATCTTGATTCACCTCGAATTTGGTCGATTCGGGTGTATTCAGCTCTGTTCGGCTCTTTTCGGCTCTATTCACCTCTATTCAACTCTATTTCACTCTCTTCTACTCTACTTAATTCTATTCTATTCTTTCTGTTGTGTTCTCTTCTCTTCTCTTCTAAACCTCTCCTACCCTACCCCCCTCTACTCTAATCTATTCAATTCACTTCAATGCATTTCGACGCGATTCCATGTGATTAGGCTTGAATCGGCTCCATTTAGCTCTATTTGACTTGAATCGGGTCGATTCGGCTCAATTCAGCATAGTTAGGCTCGATTCAACCTTCTTCAGCCCTTTTTGGCTCTATTCAGCTCTTTTCTACTTTAATCGTCTCTATTTGGCTCCATTCGACTCCGTTCCACACGATTCGACTCCATTCTACTGCATTCTGCACTATTCTATTCTCTTCTACCCTACCCTACTCTTATCGATTTTAATCAATTTGATTCATTACGATTTGTCTCATTTCCTCTCCATTTGACTCGATTCAGCTTGAATTGGATCTATTCATCTATAGTCGGCACTGCTCGACTCTGACTCTTCGACTCTGCTCAACTCTACTCCATTCTACTCTTTGTGTTCTCCTCTATTCTATTCTACTCTGCCCTAACCTACCGAATCCCAGCCTAACCTACACTACTCTAATCTATTCAATTTAATTGGATTCCATTCAATTCCATACCATTCTGCTCTATTTGACACAGTTCAATGTTATTCGGTGAGATTCCACGAGATTCGATGGGTTTTGGTTGGATTTCATGGAATTCAATGAAATTGGAAGCAATAGGATGCGATTAGTTGTGATTTGGCTCAGTTTGGCCCGGTTCATTTTTTTGTCTCTATTTGGCTTGTTTCAGCTCCATTCGGCTACATTCAGCTCGAATCTGGTTGATTCGACTCGATTCGGCTCGATTTGGCTGGATTCGGCTGGATTTGGCCGTATGGGGCCCTGTTCGGCGCTATTCAGCTCTATTCCACTCTTTTCTGCTCTATTCATCTCTATTCGACTCCATTCGACTCCATTCCACACCATTCTATTCCATTCTACACTATCCTATTCTACAGAACCCTACCCCACCGTACCCTATCCTAATCTATTCTATTCTGTTGTATCCTATTCTCTTTTTCTATTTTCCCTATTCCATCCCATGCTACTCTACCATACCCTACACTAAACTAACCTACCCTGACCTATGCTGTTCTATTCTATTTTCTCTGTTCCACCGTATGCTACCCTACCCTACGGTACCCGACCGTACCGTACCCTACTACTTAGGAGTACTCAATAAGGGTAGTAATTAAGGGTACTAGTTAGGGCAAGGGTACTATTTCAGGCTACTAGTTCATGCCAGGGTACTTGTTAAGGGTACTAGTTAAGCTAAGGTTTATTCGTTAATGGTACTAGTTCATGCCAGGGTAATAGTTAAGGGTACTTGTTAAGGCACTGGTACTTGTTGAGGGTACTGTTTGAGACAAGGGTCGTATTTAAGACTACTACTTAAGGCAAGGCTCCTAGTTCTGGGTACTAGTTAAGGCCAGGGTACTAGTTAAGGTAAGGCTACTAGATAAGGCTACTAGTTAAGGCAAGGCTACTAGTTTAGGGAACAAACTCAGGGTACTTGTCAAGGCAAGGGTATTGTCCAAGGCTAGTTGTCGAGGCTACTGATCTATGCCCCTAGTCTAGCTGACTAGTCCAGCTTATGAGTCTATGCTACTACTCTAGCCTTTTCTTGTCTACTGTACCATAGTCTACCTTCATCTACCCCATCCTAAACTACCGTACCGTACCCTATTCTATTCTAATCTATTCGATTTGATTCGATTCAAAGCATTTCGATGCAATTGGACGCGATCGTGCTTGAATCGGCTCGATTCGGCTCGATTCGGCACCATCAGCTCCATTCAGCTCGATTCTGCTCGTTTCGACTCGATTTATCGCAGTGCAGCCTTATTCGGCCCTACTCGGCTCGATTCGACTGTTTTCTACTCTGTCTCTAGTCAACCCCATTTGGCTCCATTCTACTCCTTTCTACACTATTCTACTCTATTCTTTTCTACCCTACCCTACCCTCCTCTAATCTTTTCTAACGGATTCGATTGGACGCGGTTCGAAGCAATTCGACACGATTCATCTTGTTTTGTTTCCATTTGGCTCGATTCGGCTCGAATTGGCTCTATTCAGCTATATACTGCACTATTTGTCTCTATTCGACTCAATTCTACTCTACTCTTCTCTACTTTTCTTTGCTCTACTCTACTGTACTATATTCTATTCTTTCTCTTCAGTACTGTTCTATTCTATTCTACCCTCCACTCCCCTCCCCTCCCCTTCTCTAATCTGTTTGATTCGATTTCATTTGACACATTTCCACGCGATTCGAAGTGATTAGGCTTGAATCAGCTCAATTCGGTTCGAATCGGCTCTATTCAGCTCGATTTCGCGCCATTCATCTCGATTTGGCTCAGATTGTGTCGATTCTGCTCGATTAGGCCTTCTTTGGTCCTATTCGGCCCTATCCTGCTCTATTCCACTGTTTTCTACTCTATTCATCTCTATCCGTCTCTATTTGACTCCTTTCAACTCCATTCCACACCATTCTCTCCTATTCTCTTGTACTCTGTTCTATTCTACCCTACCCTACCCTACTGCACCCCAGCCAAAACTACCCTACTTTAATCTGTTCAATTCAGTTCGACGTGATTTGACGGGATTCGACGGAATTTGACGAGATCTGAAGGGATTCAATGGGATTCGAAGACATTTGAAGAGATTCCACGCGATTTGACGTGATTCAGCAGGATTCTATGAGATTCGATGCAATTCGAAGTTAATCGATGTGATACGAAGCGATTCGGCGTGATTCGATGACATTCGACGTAATTTGACGCGATTCGACCCGATTTGACCCAAAGTGATGTGATTCGATGGGATTCGATGGGCTACGACTCTATTCAGCTACAGTCGGTGTGATTCTGCTTGATTCAGCTCGATTAGGTGCTTTTCGGCACTATACGGCTCTTTTCAGCTGTATTCACCTCCCTTCAGCTCTATCCGTCTCTATTCGACTCTATTCGACTCTGCTCTTTTCCAATCTATTCCATTCTTTATATTCTGCTCTAATCGCTTCTATTCTACTCTAGTCTATTCTACCCTCCCCTCCCCTTCTCTAATCTATACGTTTTGATTCGATTTTACGAAGTTAACGTGATTCGGATCGATTTGGCTCTCTTCGGCTCAATTAGGCTCCATTTGGCTCGTTTTGGATTGAATCGCTTCGATTCTGCTCGAATCGGCCTTATTGGCCCTATTCTGCTCTATTTGACTCTTTTCTACTCTATTCATCTCTATTTCACTCCATTCTATTCATTCCACACCATTCTACACTATTCTACTCTATTCTGCTCTACCTACCCTACTCTAACTCTAATCGATTCAACGCGATTCCTCTCCTTTTGTCTGCATTTGGCTCTATTCAGTTCTATTCGACTCTGCTCTACTCGTTTGTACTCTAGTCTACTCGTTTGTACTCTAGTCTACTCTTAGCTGATGTATTCTATTGTATGGTTTCTATCCTGTTCTATTCTACTCTATTCTACCGTACCTTATGCTACCCAACTCTAATCCATTCTCATCCATTTGATTGGATACGATTCGACCCATTTCGACGCGATTCGGCTCGATTTGGCTCTATTCTCACTCTATTCCCCTCTACTGTACTCTAGTCTACTCTTTTCTGTATTCTTTCTGTATTGTTCTGTTCTCTTCTATTCTGTTTTATTCTATTCTACTCTACTCTATTCTACCCAACCCTACCATACCCGAACCTCCCCTACTCTAATCTATTCAATTCCATATGATGAATTTTGACCCAATTCGGGTCATATCCTTTAGATTCGTGTCCATTTGGATCGAATAGTGTCGATTCAGCTTCATTCGGCTCCATTAGGCTCGATTCACTGGATTCGGCTCAGTTTGGCTTGATTTGGCTCAATTCCGCTCGATTCGGCCCTCTTCGGCACTATTTAGCTCTATTTGGATCTTTTCTACTCTCTTCGACGCCATTCGATTTCATCACACCCCATTCTACTCCATTCTACACTATTCTACTCTACTGTACTCTAATTTACTGTAATTGATTCGATGGGATTCGACGTGATTTGCCTTGTTTCGTCTCCATTCGGCTCGATTTGACTCTATTCGACTCTGTTTACTCTACTCTCCTCTACTTTTTTCTACCCCATTCTATTGTATTCTTTCTCTTCCGTTCTACTGTGTTCCATTCTATTCTTCTCTATTCTATCCTACCCTACTCTAATCTGTTCTACTTGAGTCGTTTCCACGCATTTCGATGCGATTCGGCTCAAATCGGCTCCATTCCACTCCACTCATCCCCATTCAGTTCAAATCTGTTCGATTCGGCTCTAATCGGCTCCATTTGGCTCTAGTAAGATCTATTCGGCTCTAATAGGCTCTATTCAGCTCTATTCTCCTCTATTAGACTCTACTCAACTCTATTATCTCTTTTCGACTCCATTCGACTCCATTCTACAGCATTCTACTCCATCATACTCTATTCTCTATTCTATTGTCTTGTACTTTATGCGACTCTAAACAAAAATGTGTTTTTTAGAGTAGTAGTCTATTCTAATCGATTGGATTGGATTTGACTTGAATCGATGGGATTCAATGCAATCCGACGGGATTCGAAGCGATACGGCACGATTCCGCGGGATTCGGCACGACTCGTCTTGATTTCTATCGTTTCGGCTCTTTTTGGCTCTTTCTGGCTCTATTCGTTAATATGGAACTCTATTCTACTCTACTCTTCTATACTCTACACTACTCGACCCTATTCTATTCTTTCAGTTCTCTTCTGTTCTTTTCTACTGCATTCTATTCTACCCTACCCTACCCTACCTTATCCTACTGTAATCTGTTCGATTCTATGTGACACACTCGAAAG